>NW_023312230.1:0-26435 GCF_011077185.1 Oxyura jamaicensis
CACTTGGGCCATCCGTCCACCATCTGGCACTGAGTTCCTGCTCCACAACGGGTGTTCTTGCATGAAGGCAATGGGACACACTTCGGCCATCCATCCACCATCTTGCATTCTGTTCCTGCTTCACATCGGGTGTTCTTGCACGATGGTAGTGGGACACATTTTGGCCACCCGTCCACCATCTTGCATTCTGTTCCAGCTCCACAACGGGTGTTCTTGCACGACGGCAGTGGGACACATTTTGGCCACCCGTCCACCATCTTGCATTCTGTTCCTGCTTCACAGCGGGTGTTCTTGCACGACGGCAGTGGGACGCACTGGGGCCACCCGTCCACCATCTGGCACTGTGTCCCTTCTTTGCACTGGTAGTTTTTGCAGGAGGGTGAGGGGACACACTTGGGCCTGCCGTCCAACACTCTGCAAGTGGTCCCCAGCCCACATTGTACCCCAGCGCAGAGCTTGGCACTGCTGTGGGCTGGTGGATCAGCACCTGGGGAATAAAGCCAGAAGCCCGGTGAGCAACAACCCAACCCCTTATCAGACAGCAGAGAATCCACTGATCAACCATCAGGTTATTTTTGTGACAAATAAGGCGTATTTTCCCACCTTTTCCTGTCCTCCTGCTAAAACCATCTCTGCCTTCCCTTGGGTGCATACTCATGGGAGGATTTAAGGGTGTGTTTTCTCTAGGAGCTTGTATAAGGGTTGAGCGCCCACTGCTGCCCGTTCCCAGGGAAGGGGATGGTGCAGTTACGGGGTTGAATGGATGTTGGGCAAGAAACACCAAATCTGGGCATTGGAGATGCAAAAGGAGGCTAGAAATGCCAGATTTGGGGTGGGAGAAGCAAAGCAAGAGGTGCAATGAAAGGATGCATGGATTTTGGGGCAGGAAGTGCAAAATTTGGCAGTTTGGAGATGCAAAGGGAATGGAGGGACAAGGTGAAAAAGGAGGAGCCATTTCAGAGAGTGGTGGGGAGAGGGGTAGGGTGGCATTTGGGTGCAGAAATGGGGGTTTTGGCCAAATTGGACTCACCACACTGGAGCATGAACCAGGCCCAGAGAAGCAATGTCCGACGAGGCCCCATCTGCACCACGCGCCGCAGAGAGGACGGTAAGAAGGGGCGTGGGGTAACCCAGGCATCCAGGGACCCACCCTGCCCCATAGACCCCACAACCCCCCGGAATGGAAGGGGGACCTATATGTCCAGGACCCACCTTGACCCTGCTCTACCCCATTGACCCCATTCCCACCTAAAATTGGGCAGGGGACCCAGGCATTTGGGAGCTCACTCTGCCACACTGTACCCCATAAATCCCCATAGCTGGGCAATGGAAGCAGCTATCCAAGACCCACTCCACCCCACTGCACCCCACACAACCCATTCCCACCTAAAACGGGACAGGGGACCCTACATTTCAAGGACCCATCTTGCCCCACCGTGCCCCACACCGCCATATCCCACTAAAATGGGGCAGGGACCCACGGTATCCATGCACCCCACTTCACCCCATAGACCCCACAATGCCCCAGAGAAGGACAGGAGACCCAGGTGCCCACCTTGCCCCACTCCACCCCATAGACCCCATAACCCCCCAGAATGAGGAAGAGGATGAAGGCATCTGGGACCCACCCTGCCCCGTTCTACCCCATAGACCCCATCATGCTCCCCACCCCCCTCAAATGGACAGGGGACCCAAGTGTCCAGGACTCACCATGCCAGGGCCATGGGGCTGTGACTCCTCCAAGGGCTCCGGGTTTTTGTAGGGGCCAAAGGGGTAGCAGCAGCCAATGGCGTGCTGGCTCCACCCCCCACCCTCAGAGCCACCCCCACTGGTCCCCGTGGAGGGGGTGGGGTCTGGGGGGCACCCTGGCCCTGGGGGCAGAGATAAGATCTGGGACTGGACGGATTCAGGCTGGTGCTGGCGCCAGCAGGGCGGCGGGGGGGGGGGTGGCGGTGGTTGCTCCTCTGTGGTCTTTCCATCCGTCTGTCCAGTGATGCCTCCATCCATCTGACTGTCCAGTCATGCCTCCAACCATCTGTCCTTTCATCCCTACTTCTGTCAATCCATCTCTCCTTCAATCCCACCATCTACTCCTTCATTTATCCGTATGTTCACGCAATGATCCATCCAACCATCCATCCATCTGTCCATCCATCCATCCTCTCCATTCACTCCTCATCCATCCACCCACCTGTCCATTCAATGCTTCTTCCAAGCATTCTTCCAAGCTTCTTCCAACCATCCCTTCATCCATCCAATGATCCCTCCGTCCGTCCATCCATCCCTCTATCTGTCTGTCCATCTATTCATCCCTAATTCATCCTTCCTTTGATCCATCCATTCATCCAAGGGTCCCTCAATCCATTCTTCCATCCATCCATCTATCTGTCCACCCAACCCTCCAACAATTCGTTCCTCAGTTGATCCCTCCATCCAACTGTTCCTCCATCCATCCTTGAATCCAGCAATCCCTCCATCCCTCTACCCATCCAATGATCCCTCAATCCATTCCTTCCATTAATCCCTCCATCCATCCACCCATCCCTCCTAGAATTCCTTCCTCAGTTGATCCCTCCATCCGTCCGTTCCTCCATCCATCCAACGATCCCTCAATCCATTCTTCCATCCATCCCTCCATCCATCCACCCATCCCTCCAACAAGTCCTTCCTCAGTTGACCCCTCCATCCATCCATTCCTCCATCCATCCGTCCATCCAATCATCCCTCCATCCATCCAAGTGTTCTCCCATCTCTCCATCCACCATCCCTCCTTCCATCCTTCCATCCCTCCATCCCTCCATCCATCCACCCACCCGCTCCTTCATCCATCTGTCTGGACACAATCCCTCCTCCCCCATTCCCACCCCTCCATCCCTGCACCCCCCAACCCCCTTTTTGCCACCCCCCCAACCCCGAGGACCCAGGAGGCTGGGTCTGACATGGGGCAGGGCCGTGTTTGGGGACGCTCGGGTCCCTCTGCTCTCCTGCTCCAGATAATTGGGGCTGCGACGGGGCAGGAGCCTTTTGTTCTCGGGAACAATAGGCACGGACGAGGCGGGGTGGCAGGGGGGGCGGACGGGGGGGGGGACACGGGGGTGACACCCAGGGTCCCAGGTGGGTCTGGTGTTGGGGGGTTGGGGGAGGCAAAGCTCCATGGAGCACCCACAGACCCACCAGAATAGGTGGGGGAGGGCACCTAGGTGCATGTAGGAGGGACCCCCCCCAGATATCCCCAAGGACCCCCTCATCACCTCCATAATGACCCAAGTGCCTGGACACCCCCTCCTGAAGCCCCCCCCCCATTGTCCTGAGGGTCCCAGGGCACCTTCCCCACCCTCCAAAGCACCCAATTCCCCCCCTCCCATCCCCAAATCAACGTGCCCTGGGGGGTCCCAAGCATCTGCGGACCCCCACCCCAAACCCTTGGAGGACCCAGGTTTGGGGACCCCCCTCCTGCCACCCCCATAGGGACTTCAGGGGTCCCTCCCCACCCCACAGAGGATCCCAGGCATTTGAGGGGCCCCTCCTCAGACCCCCCACCACCACCCTGTGGGACATAGGGGTGTGGGGGGACTGTCCCGAACTCCACCCCCCAAGGGACCCAGGCATCCAAGGCGGCTGTGGGTCAGCCCCACCTTCGTCGCCGCTAATTGCTGAGCAAATGAACAGGCGGCACCGGGGCATCACGGCCCGGAGAGCCGCTAACGAGGGGCCCGGATGCCGTGGGGTCCCCCTCCCCACCAGCCATACAGGGGGCTTGGGCGTTCCCTGGGCAGGTTTGGGGGGTAGCTGGGGAAATTTGGGGGGCTTGGGGTGGTTTAGGGGGGCCCTGGGGTAGGTTGGAGGATCCATGAGGTGTTTTTGGGGGTCCATGAGGTGGTTTTGGGGGTCCATGGGGTGGTTTGAGGGGTCTATGGTGTGGTTTGAGGGGTCTACGGGGTGGTTTTGGGGGATCCCTGAAGGGGTTTGGGGTCCCCAGGTTGGATATCGGGGGCATCCTGGTGTGATTTGGGTGGTGTCCCTGTGGTGGGGTTTGAAGGGGCTTTGGGGGGGGGGATGAAGGGGTCTCTGGGGTGGTGTTGGGGGTCCATTAAAGGTTTGGGTGCACCCTGGGGTGGTTTAGGGAGGGTTCTTGGAGGGGTTTGGGGATCCCAGGAGGATTTAGGGTGTCCCTGAGGTCATTACAGGGAGGTCCTTCAGGTGGTTTGAGGAGGTCCCTGGAAAGATTTGGGGCATCTCTGGGGTGGATTTGGGGGTCCTCAGAGGGTCTGGAGGGTCCTGGGGTAGTTTGGGGGGGGGACTCTGGAACAGTCTGGGGGTCCCAGGAGGGATTTAGGGGATCCCTAGGCTGGTTTGAGGGGACCCTGGAGGGATTTGGGTGTTCTGGGGGGCCTGAAGGGGTCCCTGAGGAGATCTGGGATTCTATGGAGGGTTTGGGAGCTCCTTGTGATGGTTTATGGGGGTCTCTACTGGGATTTGGGCTGGTCCTGGAGCAGCTTGGAGGTCCTATGGGGGATTTAAGGGGTTCCTGGCATGTTTGGGGGGGTTTCAGGAGCATTTTGGGGATTGCAGTGGGATTTAGGAGCTTCCTAGGGTGATCTGAAGGTGTCTCTGGGGTCATTTTGGGAGTCCCCGGAGGAGTTTGGGGATTCCAGAGGGGGCTGAGGGGGTCCCTGTGGAAGTCTGGGGTGTCTCTGGGGTGGTTTTGGGGGTCCATGGAGGGTTGGGGGGACCCCAGAGTGGGTTAGGGGGGTTCCTGGAGAAATGTAGGGGTCGCAGGGGAGTGTTTAGGGAGTCCCAGGGGGTACTTAGGTTGTCCATGGGGTAACAGGAGGGTGCTTGCAGTAGTTTTGCGGTCCCTGGAGCGGTCTTGGGGTCTCTTGGGGCCCCATGTTGCGGCCACAAGGCCTACCCCAACACCAAGGCCAAGGCCAAGGCCTATCCCAACACCAAGGCCAACCCCAAACTTTCAAGTCCCACACCCTTCTCCCCACACCCTTCAGGACCCCACCATACTCCCAGCACTCCCCAAAATCCCTGAAGGCCCCATGCTGGGGCCACAAGGCCTACCCCAATGCCAACCCCAAGGCCAAAGCCAAGGACAAGGCCAACCCCAACACCAAGGCCAGCCCCAACCCCAACACTAAGGCCAACCTCAAGCCTCCAAGTCCCTCACCCCTCTCCTCCCACCCCTCAGCACCCCACCATGCTCCCAGCACCCCCCAAAACCCCTGAAGGCCCCATGTTGGGGCCACAAGGCCTACCCCAACCCCAAGGCCAAGGCCAAGGCCTATCCCAACACCAAGGCCAACCCCAACCCCAACACCAAGGCCAACCCCAACCCTCAAAGTCCCCCACCCCTCTCCCCACACCCCTCAGCACCCCATAATGCTCTCATCACCCCCCAAAGCTCCCTGAAGCCCCCATGCTGGGGCCACACAAGGCCTACTCCTACACCAACCCCAATGCCAAGGCCTACCCCAACCTCAAGGCCAAGGCCAAGGCCCTCCCCAACACGAAGGCCAACCCCAACACCAAGGCCAACCCCAAACTTTCAAGTCCCACGCCCCTCTCCCCACACCCCTCAGCACCCCATAATTCTCCCAAAGCTCCCTGAAGGCCCCGTGTTAGGGCTTCTGTCACCATGGCCTTCCTTGGGAAGTCCTGGCTGAAGGTGGTGTTGTACCCATAGATGATGACCCGCGCCAAGCATGTGAAGGAGACCAGCCCCTGATCCCCATCTTGCACCAACACCTGGAAGCCCACCAGCTCCCTGTTCACCTTGCACGTCCCAGTGAATTTGTAGAAACAACTACTCCCAAAACCCCAGTAGCGACCATCGAAGGTGGCATAATATAGGTCCCCACCATGCAGGTGTCATTGCAGAGGACCAAGCCCTGGGTGCCCTGGCGGGGTGCTGAGCAGTTTTGAGGGGTGCATTGTAGAGGCTGTCTTCCAGGCATGACAGTGCTGTGGGTAGGAGGGGAGTGCAGAGAGGATGTGTTGTAAATCCCAAATCTCCGTGAAATGTGTGCACTGCAAGCCCCAAATCTGAGTGCAACTTGTGCATGCAACACTGAATTTGCACCCCAAGGACCATGCAGCACTGAATTTACACCCGAGGAGCATGCAACACTGAATTTGCACCCTGAGGAGCGTGCAACACCAAATAGCATTGGTGATTCTGGGTGGGCAATAGGAGCTGTAATATTTCTCGATGGGTGCAACGGGCAGCAAGAAGAGCTTGGGGCTGGTGCAAAGGTAGGAGATGGCCATGGCAGAACTTGCAGTGGCGGTTTGAAGTGGTCAGACAGCGATGGGAAGCACAGAGACAGCTCAGGTGTTAAAAGGGGATGCAAGAGGTTGGTGCAAAAACGCAGTGCAAAAGGAAATGCAAAAGGGAAGCAAGAGGAGGGATGCAAGAGGAGATGCAGACAGGAAACAAGACGAGAGGTGCAGAAGGAGGCATGGGAGAAATGAGTGCAAAAGGAGAAAAAAAAAAGGGCTGCAAAAATGCAACGCAAAAAGGGAGCGCAAGGATTGGGAGCAAAAGCGCATGCAAAAAAAAGCGATGCGAGAGGAGGGTGCGAAAAAGGTGATGCAAACGGTGGTGCAAAAGGTGATGCAAGAAGCGGGTGCAAAAATGCAATGCAAAAGGGGGGGTGCGGCCAAGTGCAAGAGCATGCATTAATGTTCATTAGCACGCCAGTAGATGGCAGCATCGACACGGGAGTGGGAGCAAGGGGCCCGGGTGTCCCAGAGCCACCCCAGTGGGACGTCAGCATCCGAGCCCCCGCCCCCAGCACTCACCTCCCAGTTAAGACCAGTGCAACGCCCTCATGGGCGTCCCCACCATGGCTGGGAAATAAGGGGAGGGTCGGGGGGGTCCCAACACCTGCGTCCCCTTGCATGGAGCAGTGTCGTGAAATTCATGGGTCCCTGGAGGGTTTGGGGTCCCCCAGAACCTTTGGGACTCCCTTGGTCACCTTCATAGGGAGGATTCCCCAAATTCATGGGTCTTTTTTATGGTCTGGGCCTAACCCTTCCAGCTTCAGGAGCCGGCAAACCTCTGACATTTTTTTTTAAAGGCATTTTATAGGGAAAAAAATATATTTTTTAATTCCTAATATTTAGTCCCAGGCAATGATTTCCCCTCCCCACCCCTATCCCCCAGTAATTCTCCTCAAAACACCATAGCCCCTTGTGTTTTTATCACAAACTGCCATCCCATTGTGCCCCGCAGATTTACAACACCAAAAGCTCTTTTTCAATTTTTTTTCCCTCTTTTTTTTTTTTTTTTTTTAAAATTTAATTTTTTTTTTTTTTTTAAATTGTGTTCAATTATTTTTCTTTTTTCCTCTTTGTCTATTTGGATTTGTGTTTGCACCAGGTTAAATCCTTGCAATGTTCACACTTAAATCAAGACTCAGTTCCTTCTCCCTTTGTTAAATTAATGAACTTCTTTCATTTTGCACCTTGGGCACACCATTTCTTTTTCTTTTTGCATTTGCATCGGGTTAAATCATTGCCCTTTCCGCATTCGCACCCAGATTATTTCTCCCCATTTTTGTATTTACACTCGGTTAAATCATTACAGTCTGTGCGTTTGCACCTGAGCTGGGCTATTTCTCGCCCTTTTATCACTTGGTACTGTTTGCATTTGCACCCAGGCTAAATTATCTCTCCACCTGTTTGCATTTGCATCGGGTTTTCTTGCTCCTTCTGCATTTGCACCAGGCTGAAGCATCACACTGCTTGCGTTTGCATCTGACCTGAATTATTTCTCCCTCTTTTTTTTTGCATCTGCATCAGGTTAAATCTTTGCAATTTTTGCATTTGCACCTGACAGGATTTATTTCTGCCCCTTTTTCAATTTGCTTCAGGTTAAATTACTGCTCTTTTTGCATATTTGCCCTGGCTGGGGTTATTTCTCCCCCTTTTTTATTTATTTTTCCTCCCCTCTCTGACCTGCTGCATTACCTTCTCTCCCCACCTCTGCTTTTCTTCCACCTCCACAATCTCACAGAGACGAATTTTAAACAAAACGCTCTGAAACCTCTTGGATCCGGATTCCTTTTTTTTTTTTTTTTTAGGGGGGAAATAAATAAATAAATTTGCTTTTCGCAGGCGGGATTGTGAAACCGCTGGTTTACACAGCCGTTACACAGGGATTAACCCCAGGGAAGCGTGTTGCTCCTTGCTAAAGATCCGTTTCGTTTCGCAGAGCAATAATCCGGGTGTTGCACAAGGGAAAGAAAAAAAAAAAAGCCCCTCGGTGTTTGCGGGCTTCCGTCCCCTTTGCCTGAAAATCGCGACCAAAATCTGGTTGGAGCTGGGATTTTTTTTGCGAAAGGGGTTGCAAAAACAAAACAAAACAAAACAAAACAAAGAAACAACAAAACATAACGTGTGCACCGAGTTCCCTGCTGCTCCTTGCTCGTGAGCACAGAGTGGAGAGCTTGGACAAACACGGCTCAGGTTGCAAAAGCAGCCGGGCGTCTCGCCAGCTCCTCTCCGGTTTCTGGGAAATTTGGGTCTCCCGCTGCCAAAGCCGCCTTCGCCTCCCGCTTGCGTCTTTGCTTTTGCAATGGGATAGCTGAGACGGGGCCCCGGGGAAGGGGGGGACACACCTGATATTTCTGCTCCCTGGAGGTTAAATAAAGAGCAGTGACGGCCTTGCACAATCAGGGCTGGGAGGGTGCAAAGCACGGTGGCCTGGCAGGCTTGTGATTTCAGTGCCTGTGGCTTTGGGGTGGCAAAGCACATGATTTTGCCTTGCAGTGCCCCTTGTTTTGCGTTGCAGTGCACCTTGTTTTGGGTTGCAATGCCCCTTGCTTTAGGTTGCTATTCCCCTTGCATTGGGGGTTGCGATGCCCCTCGCTGCGGGTTGCAGTTCCCCTTGTGCTGGGGGTTGCAATGACCCTCGCTGAGGGTTGCAGTGACCCTTGCTTTGGATTTCAACGTGCCTTGCTCTGGTTTGCAATCAGCCTTGCTGTGGGTTTGCAATGCATTTTTTTTGTAGGGTCACTGCACGTTGTTTTGAGCCACAATGCACTTTGCCCTGATGGCCACGTGCCCCTTTCTCTGGGGGTTGCACCCTGTTTTGACGTTGCATGACCCGGCTTGGAAAGGGTTGATCACATGGGGTCACCTCCATTTATTTTATTTATTTTATTTTTTGAGGGAAAAAAAAAATGCTCTGCTGGGTTTTAATTCCCAGATGAATGCCCTTCGCTAGAATTGACATCTTCCAGTTTATCAACAATACGAGAGAAAACATTTTTCCAGGGAAATTGTCAAGCTCCGACTCCACGCAAATATTTGGGCTCAAAAGTAGTAGATTAAGTCCTGTGCCTGGGGAGGACATTCAAAACCAGGCAGTGATTAATCACCTTCAGTTTATCACAGCTTTTGCATGTTATCTGGTGAATTTGGTGTTCTGGGGAAGATCATCACTTGCTAGATTTTTCAAGGGCAGGTTGTGAATGGCCCAAATTGGGTGATTTATGATGGTCTGGGGATGTTTTTAGAATCTCTTTCGGTTAGCTAGAATTCCTCTGGGATTGTGTTAAATTTTGTAATAAATTTTAGGACGTTGTTAGAATTGCTTTGGGATTTGCTTTAATTGGTTTGGGATGCATTATAAATGCTTTGTCCTAATTGAGGGATACTTGATCTTTTTAATGGTTTTAGGGTTTGTTACAAATACTTTGGGGTTTGTTATCATGCTTTGGGATGGTTTTATAATTAATTGCCTGGGAATTTTTTGTCATTAACCGCTTTAGGATAATTCCCCCTCTCTCCAGTTATGAGGGATTGCACAAAACTTGTTATTGTTGTGAGATTCTTGCTTGAAGTGGAAAGCTCCAGAAGTCAAGCAGCTGCTGATGGCAATAATTTCCTGCTGAGCTGATGGAAATGAAGATTTTGGTGGACTTGATGTGACCTTGCATGGATTTCATAGGAAACGATTTATTTATTTATTTATTTTTTTAAATTATTATCTTTTCAAAATACAGATAGTCGAGTCAAGTATTACATAAAAAAGAACTCCCAGGGAGAAGATTCATGTCTGTATGTGTCTGCTGTCAATTTGAGCAAGCTGCATGCTATAACAAGCCCAATAATTCACTTATTTAGCAGCAAATTCTCTTTTTAAAAAAATCTTTCTTTGCTTTAATATTAATTTATCATTTTTCTATCTTTTAATTTTAATTTATGATTTATTTATCATTTAATTTTAACCTGTTATTCCTTCTTTGCTTTAATTTCTCGGCCTGTTGTGTCTCTAAACACAAGAGCTGAGCTTGTGTTTGTGTCGTTTCCACAATAATTTGGCTGTGCTCTCAGGTGGAAACATGTCAGGTAGTTTCATGATGGGAAATGAGTCGGATTGATTTCACAGCAGGAAACATGATAGGTTATTTTATGGGGGGAAGCACGCTGTGTTCTTTCAAAATGGAAAATAAATCTGCTTGTTTCCCTTTGAGAGTTACGCTGGGTTATTTCCCTTTGAGAATTATGTTGGGTTCTTTCCCTCTGAGAATTACAATGGGTTGTTTCAACATGGAAAATAAATCTGCTTGTTTCCCTTTGAGAATTATGTCGCGTTGTTTCAACATGGAAAATAAACATGGTTGTTTCCCTGTCAGAAATATGTCGGGTTATTTCCCTTTGATAAATATGTCGGGTTATTTCCCTTGGAGAAATATGTCGGGTTGCTTCTCTTTGAGAATTGCGATGGGCAATTTTTTTTGAGAATTACGTTGGTTTATTTTTCTTTGAGAATAACATTGGGTTATTTCCCTTTGATAATCAGGCTGGTTTGTTCCAACATGGAAAATAAATCTGGATGTTTCCCTCTGAGAAATACGTTGGGTTGTTTCACCATGAGCAAAACTTTGAGGTGTTTCCCCGCTAACAATGGAAACGGAGAATTTGGAAATGGAAATGAGAGTTCCCTTTTTTCCCCTCACCCCAGGAACTGCAGAGCAAAAATAAATAAATAAACAAATAAACATCAAATAAACCAAAACCCACCCCAAGCAATGCGAAAAATAAAATAATAATAATATTGTAAAAAAGGTTTATTTTTAACCCAACAGCAGGCAGCATTATACTGAAAACAGTCAACAGGAACAGTGCATTTCTGGGGAAAAATGGCAGGGATTTGGGTCTGCCACCCTCCATTTTGTGCTTATTGTGGATCGGGGTATTTATTGCGCTTTCCTTCAGGCCGCTCCGGTGTGGATGAGTCATCTCAGCATTGAGCTCTACCTGAAGTAGATCAGGCCTTTAAAAAAAACTTATTTTTCTCACCAATTTGAGGCCTTTTTTTTTTTTGCCTCCTACCGTTGACATCCGTCATAGCTCAGTGCTAGTTTTCCCTCTGCACTTGCAGAAACTCAACCTGAGACGTTTCTTGGTGCTTCTATATGCGTGAAAACCTCTGCAGGACTATTTACAAGAAGTGCATGAGCTGGTGTGTGTGAAAACTCTCCTCTTGCCTCTGTCCCCTCATGGTTTCACCTACTGCACGGGGTAGACGGGGGCTTCCACTTCCATCCGCACGATGTTGGAGGCGCGGCTGGAAGAGACGAAACATGGGCAGCCATCAGGGTCCCCCTTGGAAGAGGAACCACTAGACCTTCCTCTTCCTCATCGCATCCCCACCAGGAGGGAGGAAAGTTGCATTTTCCCCTTCCCAAAAGGTGAGTTTTGCTCAATGGAACCATGTTTTTATGGGGCTAATCCCATCCCAATGCAGGGGACTGAGGGAAAAGCTTCCAAGCCTGGCTACCAACTTCAGGTGTTGTTGCCTTCATCCTCCACATCATGGATATCGCCCCCCAAAATTGCAGTTCCCTCACCGTCCCCCACCCCCTTAAGGCAACCTTGTCTGATGTCCTGCAGGATCATCCTCGTAGCCCGCAGCGGAGGGAGGGCAGGGGTTAGAATGTTGCACGAGGGCATGTTGGGGTGTCATGCATTGGTGCGGAGGTGCTGTGCAGGACAAGCAGCATGGTGGGAGGGCTGGGGAAGGCAGTGGAGTGAGGGCAAGCTGGTGGGCACACAAGGGCAAGGCGTGCAGGCAAGCAAGCGGGAGGTGGAGATGGAACAGCCCTTGGAGGCATCATCATCGCCCTTCATCAATGGCTTCAGGATTGCCCTGAAGTCGACAAAATGTTTATAGCTGGCAAAAGGGCTCTATGTTGGGCAAGACTGTTCATTAACTGGAAAAATCGCTCTGTATTCAACAAGTTACTTTGTATTTTGCAAAATCAATCAGTATTTGTCAAGATCGAGGCATGTTCAAGAAGATTGCTCTGTTTGCTAAGCTCGCTTTATATTGGGCAAGACTGCACTATACTTGAAAAAATTGCTCTATATTTAGTGAAAACACTTTATAGTCAGCAAGATTGATTACCCTATTTTCCACTGAATTGCTGTACATTTGTCAAATTACAATACTCAGGAAGATTGATCTGTATTTGGCAAGATGGCCCTATATTCAACAAAATCACGCTGTATTCAGGAAGATCACTCTGTATTTGGCAGGATGGCTCTGACAAAATCACTCTGTGTTTAGCAAAATCACCTTATTTTGGGCAAGTTTGTTCTTTATTCACTGAAACCGCTGTTCAGCCAAACCGCCCTGCATTTGTCTCTTTCCTCTTTGCTTCTCACAGGGAGAAAATGTTGGTCTGAGGAGCATAGCGAAGCAGAAAACATCCCATGAGATACTGTGGTACCACTTTTCAGCTTGATCTTTGCACAGCTTTTTCTTTTTACAAATAAATCTTTACTGATCATCAGGATTATGGCCAAAAAAAGCATTTCATCCAGGATGTCCTACATCAAAGCTAATGCACTGGGAGTCTACTCTTCATACGCGTGCCTCTAACACCGGCCCATGCCGAGGCACCAGAGAACCCCAGTGACTCAGGGAATTCATTAGAGAGTGTAGATCACACTAAGCCTCATCCAACCATGGGGCTGAAGGGGCGTTTGTAGCGTGAGACGTGACAACAAAGGAGCAGAGTCACTTACCAGCATAATTTCCTTGGGTTTGTGTGTCAGTCGCTGTGGATGAAACCAAAGAAGATGGAGAAGTCCTTTCCAGATGCCTCCTTGCCCAACCCTTTGATGCCCCACGGAGGTTGTTCCCTACCCTCTTGCTTGCCCGGGGTTAAAAAATACCAACCCACATTTTTGGGGGAGGTCTTTGGGAGTTACTCACCATCCCGCAAAATCCTTGGCTTTCCAGGCATCAATGACATCTGCTATGTTCCTCACAGTGCGGCCGTCGGGCAGCTTCAGGTCGTCGCTGGCGTCCCCGTTGAAGTTGCCGCAGGGGGCACAGAGACGGTTGACCAAGGCGGCCCTTGCGGTCAAGGTCACCTCCCCGCTGGGGCTGAAGAGCACGTCCAACCCTGACGTGTGGGAGATGGTGATGTTCCCTGCCGCCGTGCTCAAGGAAATGGCTTCAGACACCTCCGCTGGCAGGCGGGTGAAGAGACCGTTCACCTGCAGGGATGAAAAATGCCAGAAATGGGTTAGAAATGCCCAACCACCCTGTAAAGCGATGCAGGTCAACGCAATGATCTTGGTGTTGAAGGTTCCATGGGAAATGGGACCACATACTGCACTAGAGCAATAATCCCTTTAAAACTTCATCAAGGAAATGAAATCATTTAGTCATTGAGTCATTGAGTTATTTAGTTATTTAGTCATGCTGGACACTCTTGGGCAGTATTTTGTCCCTGAACTGCAGCTGCTGAATGTCTTTCTTTGGGCAAATCTACCCAGC
Organism: Oxyura jamaicensis; assembly: GCF_011077185.1. NCBI lineage: Eukaryota > Metazoa > Chordata > Aves > Anseriformes > Anatidae > Oxyura > Oxyura jamaicensis. Next base: position 13,811 of record NW_023312230.1, read on the forward strand.
TCAACATAAATTTCTCAATGTCTATCCCAAAAGGAGACCTTCAACCTCATCCTGAAGTAGTAATTTAAAATGGGCCAGAAATCTCAGATTTTGCACCCAGGAGATAAACTAACTTTAGTGATCCTCTGGAATATAGGACTGAGAGGAAGAGTGGGTAAATCCCACCCAAATTCTGCATCTTAATTTAATTTCTCATCTTCTTTGACTGCAAGGATTGTCCATGCCCCGCTCCGGCTTACCCACACCTCCATGTTGTTGTTCACGGTGATGAAAGCGTCGCGGAAGAAGACAAAGATAGCCACGGCGGCTGGGATGCCATCATCCCGACACTCGCTGACCTCCACCACCACCTTGAACCAGTTGGGCGACCGCTCATCGCAGAGGGCGGCGATTTTGTAGGTGCCGCTGAAGGGGAGCCTCCCCCCAGCACCGTCGAACGTGGTCAAGGAGGCCCCCGGGGAGATCCGGCACCAGCCCTCCTGCTTGATGCACCTCTGCACCCCTTCCCGCGTGGCACAGACCTCGTCTGGGGGACACCGGGTGGCCTCGCAGATGAGTCCCCGGGAGGGGTGGCAGTTGCATTTCGTGGAGCAGTTGTTGGAGACGACGGTCTCTCCCGCCTCGAAAGGAAAGGCTCAGAGGTTAGTCCACATGGATGCCACCTCCAAACTACCCCCCAGACCTCCCTGCTTCAAAGAAGGGAGATGTCCCACAAAGAGACAGAAAAACCATGAGACCTATTGGGTGAAATTTGTGCAAGTCAACAAACAAATCACCCTGCAGTCCAGTGGAGCAAAATAGGCACTTTAGGATGCTATTAATTGCATGATTTTGGACGTGTGTCCCTAAAATGAAGTGGCCATCCACCTCACTGAAGACTGAGTCCCAAAATAAGTTGTGTTGACTAGACGGGACAAGCAACTTCCTCAAAGATTGACCCCCCACATCCTTTGCATCATCTAGGTGGGACAACCCACCTCATTAAAGCTTGAGACCCCAAACCTGTTGTATTGACACAGTGGGGCAATCTACCCCATCAACCCCCCAAATCAAGTAGATGGGACAACCCACCCCACAGTCCTTCCTCAACCTGATTTCCACTAAAAGCACCAAGGCCAAGCCTCGAGGGCCAACCTCACCTTAAAATACCGTCCCTGGTGCACGCAGCCGCATTGCTCCAGGGACACGCAGGCTTCTCCGTCGAAGAGGTACCCATCGTCACACTGGCATCCCTCAAAGCACGTCCAGCTGCATGGGGCTGGCACAGAGAGGCTGGCACAGGTGAAGTCGCAGGTACGGGTGCAGAGCTCATAGTGGCTGTGCGGTGGGCAGGAGAGGGCTGGAAAGAAAGGAAAAAATACCATTACTGCCCCCAAAAATCATTTTTGCTTGAAACAAAGAGGGCTGGAAGACCCATGCACAGTTGATGGTCTTGGGTATCTCTGGCAGCTCCAAAAGATGATAAAGCCATAAAATCCTGCTTTTATCACCCAAGTTAAAGCATCTGCATGCCACTGATCACCTCTGAAGCAAATTAGAGGGACTCCTCTTTCAAAATCTTTTGACATAAATATTGAAGTTTTGGAGGTAGCGGGCAGAAATTTCTTTCAGGGTATTTTGGGTGGGAAACAGGCAATTGAAGCCTTCAAGTGAGCTTTTTGGGTGAGGTTTGAAAGCATTTCAAGGCTATCTCATGGACTGGGAGGGAGTTAAGCAAAAAGCAGCTTTGCATGATTTTATGCAGATCATTCTTACATCATCTTCATCCGGATGGTAAAGGTTTGCCTCAAAAGCGGGGACACAATCACAAAATTTGAGGGTTTTGATGCGGGGAACTGTGGATCAGGGGGGAAAATAGGGCTTGAAGCGTCTCCATGGGGATAATTCAGAGCACTTACGGCAAAAAGTCACCGTTCTCCATCCTCCAATCTCAGCCCCGGCAGCCTGGCAAGCAGCGGCGTAGGCTTGGAGGCTGTGGCACAGGGCATCCCGGGCACCATCAGCAGCACAGACGTCATGGAGGCAGTGGTGGAAATACTCCACCGGGCTCACCCGGTGGTGGCACGTCCCAAAAGGTCCCGTTGGGTCCCGGATGAGCCCGCAGGAGTCACCGGTGCTGTAGGGAGCAGTGGCAGAAGCATCGCATACGGGGCAAGCATTGCCATTGCAACCGTCAGTGCATGCTCCATCTTCTGCTGGCATCTTCCAGGAGGTGACAAATTCCTCGGTGCTCTTCGCCAAGGACCCCCCGGGCAGCTGGAAGTCATCACCGGGGTCCCCATTGAAGTTGCCACCCAACCCACAGACGCGGCCCCGGTAGGCTTCGGGGATGGTGATGAGGAGGTAGGTGGCCGCGTTGTAGAGGAGCCGGAGGCCGGCGGCGGTCTGGAGGACAATGTTGTTCCCTTCTTGGCCAATCCGTAGCTTCTTGTCCTCCGTCACCAGCGGCAGCGTGAAGTGCTCCCCGTCCACCTGAAATGGGGATGGAGCATGCCCTTGTGCACCTTGTGCATGAAATGAAACAGATTTTGCATGCACACATGCTCCACAGGGTCTTGCACGCGAGCGTGCAGAGGGATGAGGACATCCTGACTTCCCAATGGCGTGACTCGGCACGCACGTGTGCAACGCTGGATTTTTCATGCATGCATTTAGCAGGGGGTTGGCCATTTGGCCAGGGCATTTTGCATGCACCAAGATTTTGCACGGACGTGTGCACATCCTGACTCCAGTGGGGAGATTTTGCATGCAGCAAAGATTTTGCACGCATGAAGGGATTTTTGCATTCATGGATGCACTGATTTATACATATATATATATTTTTTAACGTGCATTTGTGCATCAAGGTGTTTGGTTTCATCCCTGCATGCACCGAGGCACATGGCCCTTCCAACTTACCGTCACCTCCCACTTCCGACCCCTCTCCATGCTGACCGTGTACCCGTGGATGGAGACGGCCACTTTCTTCGTCAGGGCCACGTTGCCCCGTCCGCTGACATCGTGCTCCAGCAGCACCGAGAAGTTGGCCAGCCGCTGCTCCGGCTTGCAGACCCGTGCCAGGACGTAGTTGCAGGACCCCTGGAGGTCAAAGGCTCTCCCATCGAACGTCACGTAGTGCGGGTCGCCCGACACCACCAGCCGCCCGTAGCCGGCAGGGTAGCACCCCAGCACCCCGTCCTCCACTCGGCACTCCTCGTGGGCACCACAGGAGGCTTCCTTACACTCCACCACCCCGTTGGCTTTGCAGATGCACCTCTCCTGGCACGAGGCGTAGAAATCCTCGCCCTTCTTGTAATAGCGGCCCCGGTGCTCGCAGCCACACTCGCTCGCCGGCACGCACTCAGCGCCGCTGAGGACGAAACCTTCATCGCAGAAGCAGCCTTCGGTGCACGGAGCTGATGCACAGCCCTCGGGGCTGGCTCGGCCCCGGCATGTGGTCGGGCAGCCGTTCCCACACAGCTCGTAGTGGGAATGCTGAGGGCAGACAGGGGCTGCAAACAGAAAGGGAGAAAATCCAAAGCCCCGCTCAGATTTGCAGCCAAAAACATCAGGGAGAGGATTTCTCTCATTGCACTGAGGCTTGAGGAGAAAATCCAAGCAAGTCTTTGGTGGTGGAGCATCATTACAGCTCCGGAGAGCAATGCAAACTTATTTTGCATTTCTCTTCCATGCTCTGTGTAAGAATCTGGGGGGAAATAGGGATTTATTTTTCATTTTCCTTCCTTGCGTGGAAGAACGTGGAGGGCAGTATGGACTTATTTTGCAGCAATGCATGAAGGAAGATGAGTTTTGCTTTGACAATGAGTTTGAGGGACTTTTCCCACACCTGTGATTGTATCTTAACTCATCATCTGGCCTTGGAGACATGGAGGGAGACAATACAGTAGTTGCACTGGAAGAAGTGGAGAGTGAGGCAAACAAACCCAGTTTTAGAGGCATTTTGTCTTCCCTTTGGCTCTAAGCAAAGCCAAGAGCATGCAGTTGGGCTTGAACTCTTATTTTCTGGCCAAAAAGAGGGAGAAACCTCCCTTCATCCCCACTCACCGCAGAAGGACGGCGTCCTCCACTGCTCCACGCCGACGCCGTTGCTCTGGCACTCGGTCATGTAGGCGGCGATGGCTTTGCACAAGATATCCCGGCGTCCTTTGTACTGACAGGCATCGAAGGCACAATCCTCCAGGAAAGTCCCGGGGTTGACAGCCCGGTGACAATTTCGGAAGGGTCCCCCAGCCCTGGCGATCACCCCGCAGTAGCCATCACCGCGGTAGAGTCGTTTCTGCTCCTCGTTGCACACTGGGCAATCCCCCACGCAACCAGCCGAGCAACCAGGGACATCTCCAACCTTCCAGCTATCGGCCAATTGGATTTCATCCTTGGCACGTTTTCCATCCCGGGCAATGAAGTCATCATTGGGGTTGCCATTGGCGTTGCCACAGAGGCCACAGACAGCACCGGCATAGGCATCGGGGAGGATGACGCGCGCGTAGCTGTACCAGTCGAAGCTCACCCGCAAGCCAAATTTGGTGCGGACGAAACCATGGACGCCGCTGTGGTAGAGCTCAAACTGGTCCTTCTGGGTGAATGGGAGCTCCACGAAGGCACCGTTGAGCTGGGGAAGGAGGTAAAGAGGGTCATGGTGGTGGTGGGTTCATGCAATGCGCTCAAGATTGGGGAGTTTTTGCAAAACCTTTTGCATGGGGAGGATTTATGGGGCTTTTCTGCAAAAACAGGGAGGATTTCTGGGCAAGTGCAAATCAGCCAAGATCTGAGTGTTCTTGCAAAACACTGCAGAAGAAGGATTGCTGGCAAAGGCAGCGTGGGGGGGATTTTTGCAAACCCTTTGCAGGGGGAGGGTTTTGTGTCCGAATGCAAATCACTCAAGATTTGGGTGCTTCCACACAATGTTTTGCAAGAGGAAGGATTTGCAGGCAAAGACAAATCGATCCGGATTTGGGTGTTTCTTCAAACTTGGGATCTGTGGGGCTTTTGTGAGTTTATTTGTTCACGGAACCTTTTGCACGAGGAAGATTTCCTGAAAGATGCAAATATGTCAAATATGGGAGGTTTGGGGCAAACCCTTTGCGTGGGAAGTATAATCAGACAGGTGCAAATCGCTCAGGATTTGCATAAAAAGCGTTGCAAGGGGAAGGATTCCCAGGCAAAGACAAATTGCTCATGATGTGGGTATTTCTTCAAAACCCTTTGAAGAGGGAGGACTTGCAGGGAAAGGGTCCTCTCTGGCACTGAAAGCACGATTACTCAGAAAAATAAAGAGATGGTCACAGCACACCTTTTTGAAAAAAAAAAAAAAAAAAAAAAAAAAAAAAAAAAAAGGCAGGAATTGAACCTTTCCCAAACTGATTATGTCAGTTTGCAGGTGCCAGGCTAGAGAGGAATTTTTAACTCAGAAAGCCACAAGGGACGAGAAAAAAGGAAGCCAAAGACGTCAACCAAAGTGGATGCTTTTGAATGTGGAAGTATTTGTCTTATTATTCATGGATATTTGTTACTTGCTCAACTCACCAGAGCAAAAACCAGCCCATTTCCAGCACATCAAAACCAAGCTGTGTGGGTGGTGTTTTGTTTTGTTTTGTTTTGTTTTTCTTTCCCTATTTTTTTTTTAGAAGAAATCAGTTTTAAAAATAAAGTGTAGAAATCCAAACTAGCTGCTCAGGGCTCCCTCTGGAGACGGCAGACAGAAATTGATGCTTCCATCAAAGTGTGAATGAATTAAAAAAGAGGATTTGAGGGACAATGTAGTTAATAAGGAGTTTGGATGCGGGTTGCAAGAGGTCCTCGGTGGCCACCTACCTTGACCTTGCGGGGATGCTCCTGGCTCATGCTGATGGTGTTGCCGTAGACCTCCAGCGTGACGGTTTTGGTGAAGGACACGGCTTTGCTGCCCCTGTTGTTGTTCTCCACCTTGACAGTGAAGGGGACCAGGGAAGGGTCCTGGGAGCAGAGGGCAGCAAACTGGTAGATGCATGTCCCTTGGAAGTCATATTTCAACCCGTCGAAGGTGGTGTAGTGAGGATCTCCTGTCCCGATGCAGGTGAAGTACTTGTTGGCCTGGCAGCTGGGGACGCCATCAACCATGGTGCACTTCTCATGGGCCTTGCACCCAGACTTCTTGCAAGCCACCTTGCCCCCTGCCTCGCATCGACACCGGCTCTGGCAGCTCCCGTCCTCCCAAAACTCCTCCTGGGCCTTGTAGGAGCGGTCGTTGTAGGAGCAACCGCAGGACTCTGCTGGGACGCAGGCATCATCATGGAGGACGAAGCCCTCGTCACACTGGCAGCTCGCCGTGCATGGTTTGCTGCAGGACATTGGGGCTTTGGGGTGGGCGCAGGTGGCAGGACACGCCGTCCCGCAGGTCTCAAAGTGGCTGTTTTGGGGGCACCTCTGAGCTGTGGGGATGATATTTGAGAAGATCTTAAAAAAGGATGAGATAAGCAGCTTCCTGAGACAGAGGGACATTGGTCTCCCGCACTGGAGACTCTCAGTCGATGCCTACAAGCAATTTGGGGTCACCAAGATATCCCATGAGGACAGCTCTTGAAAAAAACTCAACATTATTCTGCATGTTATGGACATCTGAAGTCAGACAAGACAGATTTTGGGGTGGTTTGGCGTGAAAAGATCAACACAACCCTTCCCCAGTGCTGGAAATGTCGGACAAGTTAATGCCTACAAGCATCAACTCAGTGGCTTGGACAGCAATTCCCAGGTACCCAGCACCAAAACCATGCATAGATCCCCCTTTTTTCTCCCCCAAAATGCTTTGGAACCCCCCCCCTCCCCCCATCCAAGCTCACCACAGCCCTCCGTGTCCTGCAATGTCCCTTGACCACCACAATCATCCTGGCAGGAGGGATCTCGCCAGCTCTCAGCCCAGTCCTCCACGCTGGCAGCCTGAGTGCCATCGGCGAGTTTCATTTCATCCTCTGCATCCTCGTTAAAGTTCCCGCAGAGCCCACAGGTAGCCCCGAAGTAGCTGCTGGGTACTGCCACCATTATGGCCCAGTCTTCGTCATAGGTCACCTGCAGCCCAAAATCTGTTTGCAGGATGATCCGACCCTCATTTTGGAAGATTTGGATTTTCCCATCCTTCAGGGTGGCCGGAAGTCTGGTGAGCTGGTCGTTGACCTTGGAGGGAAGGGGAAGAAGAAGGTCTAAATCTCAGTGAACGGTTTATTTTCCAAGAGTTTACCACCCCCAAAATCATATATGAAAGATAATTTTCTTTCCAGACGAAGCAATTAGCAGCCTAAACCAGAAATTTTACCTCTTGCCCTCCAGATACTCAACAGGTTTTAGTGGCAAAAGGTAAAAAGTGAAGTGTGCCATGGGAGAACCATCTCCTTTGATTTCTGAGTGTAAAATCTGGTTTATGTTAAAACCAGCTATGTATTCCCAAACTTTATGGGTAGGAGAAACCTCATCTAACCTTGAAAAATAGATTTATATCTCACCTAGGCTGCCTTTCTGGGGTAGATACCCATGGTTGGTGTATCACTTGGATAAAACTGACTTCACCCTGGAGTAGATGCCCACACTTGGAAGCATGGATTACACCTAAAAATTGCCCTTGTCTTGATTTGTAATGCAAAATTGCCCAGCTGTGTTTTTGGTGGTTCTCCTCATTTATTTTTTAATTTATTTTCAGCTTCACCCACCACACTTCTTACTTTCCACAAAAGGCTTTGTCCAGAATAACACCGCCACAGCCCAGAAAAACCCACCTGGATTTTGCCACCTTCTCCCTTGTGGATGGAGATGTTGTAGCCGTGCACGAGGACATTGGTCAGCCACTCCTTGAAATTGCCCTCGCTCTTCTTCTCCTCCACAACGAAAGGCACCAGGGTGGGATCCTTGCCACAATATTTGGCAACGGTGTAGGTGCAGCCCCCCTGGATGTCCACAGTCATCCCGTCGAAGGTGTGGTACTGCAGGGACTGCGACCCCATGCAGGTTCCCATGTAGTCATGCACGCACATGGCCTCCCCCTTCTCCATTTTGCACGTCTCCTTGGTGCGGCATTTCATGGCCCTGCAAGGATCTAGAGGAAATTGCACACAATTAATCATGGGACCAACTTTTACTGATATATATGTGGCCTCGGGAGCCACACAAATGTCGCTGTCACCGTAGATGGTCAACCAGATCACATTATATTAAAGCAGGGATTTATCCTGGCTAGGTTTGACCAGCCAAAATGTAGACGTAAACATCTGTGGTGATTGCTCAAGGCTCCTTTTATAGACAATATATTTACTCATAGAAGAAATATCCCCTCCCAGAATGATGTTCAACACATGTTGAAATGATGTTCAGAGGCATGTTGGTTGAATTACCATTTTTCAGAGCTTCCCATCTTTGTGCTACAAGAGAAAACATGAATTTCAGCTCAAAGAGCCAATTTTTAGGCACTTTTCTCGACATGAGCTCAGCATCTACTAGCTACAGGGGTTCAAAGGAAACATTAGAGACGCCCAATTCAGAGGAGTAAGTTCACATGTGGTTTGGCCTTGTACAGCAACCACACTTTTGATACAGTGGAGGAGGGAAGTGAAAAGGGAGCAAGGAGAGGTGGAGATAGCAAAAGGATACTCACCACTATCACACACAGCCACCAACCCGTAGGATTTCTGTTCCCGGATCCCCATGCTGAGCAACCCAAAGGGGGACGTCTTGTGCTCCACCGTATGGACAGCAAATTGACCACCCAAGCTCTGCCTGACCCAGGAGTAGTCGGTGCCAGGGACAGGCTTCCACGCGACATTTCCCAGCGGCGTTTTGTTGAACATTATTCCAGCCGTCTCCGAGGTCTTGGCTATCAATATGGCGTAATTATTGTACCCTTCCAGAGCGAAGATGTTGTAGGAGTGGCAGTAGCTGGAGACATCGGGGATGGTCATAAAAAATGGGTCGTAAGTGATAGAATCTTTATTACCCCCGTCGGCAAAAAAAATGACCTGGATGCCGTTGTTGGCAGAGAGGTACAAAGAATTTGGGGCTTGGAGTCCGTAGAGCGTCGACCGGCCAGGCCGTAGCTCCCGAGAAGTTTTGCTCGCCCCATGTTGAGACTCCACGCGTGTCATCTGGGAGGTGGAGACGTAGACGATGTCAGATTGAGTGTCGAAAGGCAACGGTGGCACGATGAAGGTGGTGCCCCAGCTGGAAACGGGTTGGAGCTGCTCCATCAAATGGTCGCACTGGGTAAATCTGGCCAGGCAGGTGTGGCCGGTGAAGACGGCCACGGGTTTCTGCGCCACGATACGAGTGCCGGACATGTCAGCTGGGCTTTGTAGCTGTGCTGCTTGGAAGGGCTCCAGTTTGATGGGGAGCACTGAGCCCCGGGGGTAAGACTGGCCTTGGTAATTCACCGTGGCTTTGAGGTGCACGTCAACCGTAGTGGGCTCATCCCAGGCGGCCACCACAAACTCTCCGTAGCGGTCCGTGCCCACATTGGGTGTCACAATTTGGTACTCCGTGTCCCAGCTGTGCACGGGGTACACCACGGTTGAGTCCGCCGAGGTGGGTTTCTCGTTGATGGCCACCAAGGAGATGGCATTGTTGGCCCTCACCACCACGGTGTTGTCAAAGATTTTGCTCCCCACCATCTCGGCTTGGGGCGGGATCTTCACCAGGACGGTTTGCCCCGTGGTCACCTGCACCGTCATCCTCAAGCCTGGCTTCTTCATGGAGACGGTTACGGACGTGAAGGGCGAATAACCCCTGATGAGCAGCTTGAAGTCACTGTTGAGGGTCTGCTGCAAACCATTCTGCATGAAGGCCACCACAAACTCTTTCCCCAGGTGATGAGGAGCTGATGCTGCGATGTTGAACAGGGAAAAAAGACCTGGAAAAGGAAATTTTGCCATTGGTGCCTTCATCACCCCCAAACTCAGATTTGGGGCCCAAGCTGGGGACCAAGAGTCAAGTCTGGCTTGTGGTGGCACGTGATTTAATCTCGGTGGTTAAGAAATAGCAGTTATTTTCAACGTGAAGGGAGATCATTTTGGAGAAATATCAATTTTGAGGGACCAGCGATTAAAATAAATATTGATTTGAAGACAACAGTTTGATGGACTTGTTTTGATGGGCTATCGATCTGAAGGGATATCAAGTGGGAGAAGTGCAAATTTGAAGGCCCATCAATTAGAACAAATATTGATTTGAAGGAACACAGGTTTAGACAACTCTCATTTGGATGAAAATCTGTTTGTAGGAATACCAACTAATTCATGGGGCAAAAATTGAATTTTTTGGATGGGTTTCATGTTGAATAGAGGAATTTGAAGAGCATTTGGGCTTTTTAAAGTATTTCTTTTCCTCTCAGAAAGGTCAGAGGGGTAGAAATATGGATGGCCGCACATGGAGACAGTCCTAGACAGGGTTGGGTGGCAATCAGAAGGAAAATTGCCCTATTTTAAACCAAACCACCCCAAAACATGTCTTGGGTGGGGTCTGTGCCCCTTGGTTTCCTTTCTACCTATTTTGGAGGGGCAATTTTGTCTCTTCTCAACTGTGGCACAGGATGAGGGTGCAAGATGTGTCCCCTTGGACTGAAAAATCATATTCTGAGATGATTTTGGAGGGGATTTTACAGGTTATGATGCACCCAAACCCACTTGAACTCACCCCATAACACAGTGATCCAGCCTCGCAGCGGTACATCGGCTTTTCTCCGTCCCGGGCTGCCATCCATGGCACTTTAGCTGCAGAAGGTGATAAATCAATGAAAACGAGCAAATTCTCTGAATTTTGTTATTGCACTCATGTTTCTATGCAGACCAAAAGTCTGGGCTTTATCGCACCTGTGCTTGTCCTAAAATTCAACATTTTATTGCACGTCTGCTCAAACATGTCCCAAACAAAACAAAACAAAACAAACAAACAAAAAAGAGATTTTCTTTTCACTTGCATACATCCCCAAAGTCTCCAAGTTTGTTGCAGTCACACTTGTCCCCAAAATCTCATTTTTTATCACACCTACACCTATACCTGTCCCTGGAATCTGCTCTTTTTTGGGCATTTATGTGAGCCTCCTTCATCCAAGACCCCCCTCACCTCCATTCATTGCTTCACATCGACCTGCTTCCCCACAGATTTTTACAAAATTCAAGCCCTCCTCTGAGCATATTTGCTTTTTTCTCCCTTTTTTCTCTTTCCTTTTTCCATGACTTTTTCATATTTTTTTTCTCTCCTTTTCCCCGCCCCCCCCCCTTTTTTTTTCTTTTCTTTTTTTCTTTTTTTCCCCCTTCCCTTTTTTTTTTTTTTTTTCATTTTTACACCTCTTCCCCCTTTCCCCCTTTTTTCTCCTTTTCCCCTCCTTTTCTTCCATTTCTTCCTTTTTCCTCCCTTTCTTCCTTTCCTTTTTTTCCCCAAAAAATCATCCTGGAAACAATTGAATTCAACTGCAGCCAGGACCAAACCCAAGGGTAGTATCAGGGAGCAGGGATATCTGGGGAATTTCCAGCCAAATTTTCACACTTTGGGCTTTTTACAGCAAATATATATATTCATATATTTAACTATATTGCAGCAGAGCCTTACCTGCCTCTGATTTTTATCCAGCCCCAAATTGTTCCTTTCTGTCCTCAAATCCTTTCTTGCAGTGAATGATGAGAGTAACCCCAGGGCAGCTCCTCCCTTTATCACTTTTTTGCAGAAAAGGGGAAAATATAAGACAAATGCAGACGACGCTGGGGGACCGACCCACCCAGAGCTTTGACATCATTTTTGGCGAGAAAAGAGGTGAAAACAGGAAAGAATGCATGGTTTTGATTAAAGCCAGGCTGATTCTGATTCACTAAAAAGGTCTTGGTTAAAAAAAAATAAAATTAAAAAAAAAAAAAAAAAAAAAAGAAAAAAAAAAAGGGAGTATCTTTTCTGGTGAAATTACCTCATAATTGGAAGGCAAGGGGTTCTGCAGAATTGGGATGGGGCTAAAATGCAAAAAAAAAAAAATAATAATAATAAAAAAAGGTTCCATCAGTGCAAAAACAGGTCAAAAAAAAAAAGCCGAAATTAAAAAAGAAATGGGAGGGAGGCGGGAATTTTTGCAAAAAGGTCTCGTTTTTTTTTTTGCAAAGCATTTGGAGGAGGACGAGAAATTGGGGACCCAGGTGTTTTTTGAGGGTGTTTCGTGCATGTTGTGTGCACAGGGTGTTGCATGCTTGTGCGTCACGCATGCACGTTGCACGTTGTGTGCAAACGCGCGTTTTGCACATCCACGTGCCGTGCACGCCTCTAGCGTGTGCGTTGTGTGTTCACAAACACGTGTTCACACCCAGCGTGTGTTGAGTTTTCCGTTGTGTGTTGCGTTGCATGTTCACGCTCCCACAACCACCTTTTCTTTGGGGGGGGGAAATGTCATTCTGGTGATTTTTTTTTCCCGTAAAATTAGGATTTTTCCCCTAAATTAGTCATTGGGGCTCTTGGCAGGCTTCATGTCCCTGCATGAAAATGCCAAGAAATGGGGAAAAATTGAGGATTATAAGAAAGCGTAATGAAATCAGAGCATCTGGAAAATTTGTCTGTGTGTTTTGAGGGTTTTATTTCTGCACCCATTGTTACTGCTCAGAGCTGCCAGATTTGGTGCTTTTCTTTTTTTTTTTTT
>NW_023312230.1:26535-34025 GCF_011077185.1 Oxyura jamaicensis
AATGCGTGCATATAATACAAGAAATCACCAATTCATGCACGTGGATCATCGAGTTTTGCACACAAAGTGGAAAAAAAAAATACACATAAAATTGTGTACATAGGAGCCAAAAAAATCGTAAATTTGTTCACAAAATAATCATAAATTTGTTAACAAAGGGCAAAAAACACCCATAAATATGCATATACAGACTTAAAAAATATATATATATTCACACACACTGAAGCCAAAATTAATAAATAAACAAATTCAGGTACGCAATGCAAAAAAAAAAAAAAATTCTAAATGCGTGCACACAAAGAGCATAAATTCATACACATAAATTCCCCAAATCCCTAAATACACACAGACATTTGAGAAATGGAGACGACACAGGAGCCACGATGTCTCGACTGCAATTTTATTGCTCTGGCAGAGGCTGTTGCACACGTTTGACGGGGGGAAACGGGGACAGGACCAGTGGGGACAGTCCTTCTGTCCCAGTTGCATTGGTTTATCTGCAGGAAGAAACCAAGATTCATGCAAGCCGGGGTATTGGGGAAGATAATACCAATTTCCAAATCCTTACTTTTGCAATTCTCTTTTTTTTTTTTCCTAGATTCACACCAAAAAAAAAAACAAAAACCCGACTCACAACCAGCAGTTGTTGCTGTCGGCGACCTTGGGCATCTCAGTGGGGACGCCCGTCACCTTGAAGTCATCCACCTGGAAGACCCAGCGCCCCGGGACGTTGACATTGGAGGTCTTGGTGATGTTTATGACGGCCTCGGTGCGGGAGCCGGGGATATTGTAGTAGTTGGTTTCGTCTCCACTGTTGAAGCCGGCCTAGAAATAGGACAAAAAAGGAGGATTTGGGGCTTAAACACCAGCCCACAGGGATTTAATTAGTGCTGTTGACCCCAACCTTCTACTGTTGGTGTTGTTGATCCCAAAATACGTTACTGGCCAACATCCCACCTCAGGTTTTGTCCTCCCCAAAAGGTTACGGGGCTGTCCTCTGCTTTTGGCAAATCTGGTGTTGTTGGCCCACCAAAAACGGTGAGGTTCTGGTGAACCTGGTGTCCTCCCCAGGAATATTATGGGCTATCCACCTGGTGAACCTGGTGGTGTTCCTAAATGATGCTACAGGCCAACCTCCTCCCCTCTTCCTTAATTCCCTTCATTTTTCCCCATTTCCCTCTGCCTCTGGTTCAGCCCCGCGTACGTGGGCCGGGGTCCCTCCAAGGCCTGTTTCGGCGTCACCACCGCTCGCCGCCCCCGTGGTCCACTGGATGTCCTTATAGTTGAGGATGATGAAGGACGTCTCGGTGTTGGTGGTCAGGGTGGCTTGGAAGGTGTTCCCCTGAGAAAGAAAGGGGCAAATGACACCCTCGGAAGAGGGAGCAAGTAAGGATGGGACCCTGAGATGTGTAAATGAGTGCAGACTCCTCGCCTAGACCCATGCCAAGAGGCCATCTTGGTCAAGCCATGGTTATCCAAGCTGTTTTTTACCACATCTACCTCCAGACAAATACTTTTGGTGCTCTACCAGAGCTTCTTTCTCTGCAGGGGGTGCCCAGAGGGATGGTGTGGTGGAAGAGCCGACATTCTGCCCAGGAAAATAATATAAATTAATCAGGGAGTAAAGGTTTGGGTACGACACCTGTGTGTCAGCACTTTGGGATGGCTGGGGAGCTCTGGGGGGTTTTGATGTCCAGGGCTGGCATGTAGAAGAGAGGCACTGGGGGACACGTGTTCACCTCAGCTGGCCAATGGATGGGTCATAAGGCCAACAAATGGTTCATGAAGGCCAACAAATGGGTTGTGAAGGCCAATAAAAGCAAACAAATGGGTCGCAGGGTCCAATGAGTGGGTCATAAAGCCAGTGCACGAGCTGTGAAGGCCAAGAAATGGGTCATAAAGACAATGAAAGAGTCATAGGGCCAACATGGGGGGTCTGAAGGCCAATGAATGGGCCAACAAATAAGTTGGAAGGGCCAATGAGTGGACCTTCAGGCCAATATAAGGTTCATGGGGCCAACAAATGGGACATGAAGGCCAACATATGAAGCATGAAGGCCAGCACACAGGTCATAAGACCAATAAATGGGTTGCAAAGGCCAAAGGTTTAGGCTTGTCTTTGGTTTAGGATGTCTTTGATCCTGATGACCAGTCTGAGGGCATAATTCATTCTCCTTCCACAACACTTTTGCCCATGTCCACGTGTTTCTCTGCATGGAGCTAGGTAGAATAAATTAATTTTTGCACGTGGGACCTCATTTGGCCCTAGCCGTGCACCTTACCTTGTTGGAGGTGGAGCCGTAATAGGCCACGTGGTCCCAGGTGGCCACGAAAGCCCACGTGGCGGTGAAGGGGATGTTGGGGAAGTACTGGTTGATGTGCTGGGTGATGAGCCCCAGCAGCGTCGGGTCCGTGGTCTCGCGGAAGAAGACGTCCCCTCCCAGCACGTTGTCCACATCCCCCCAGTACGGTGCCACAAAGGAGCTCCCGTCAGCCAGGGGGAAGGGGTCGGGGGTGTATTGGTTGACCCGGCTGTCGAAGGAAATCACGCCGTTGTTGTTCACCTGCAAAAGAAACTGGATTAACACTGGTGGGGCAGCAACCAGAGCCTACGCTGGAGCCCTAATGTGAGGTCAGCTCCTTGACTAGCTTGAGGGCTTCTAGAGATGGATGCAAGATCTAGATATGAAGCAACTTTTACGTCTCCAGGACCATGCTGGAGGCATTTAGGTCACTATTGCCTCTACAGCTCTATCAAGAAAAGGGGAAGATGGGATGTAGCACACGTCAACTTGGCCATACCCAAGGGTGTAGGGCTCCTCCAAGACCCACTAACTCTATAAAGATGCTTTGAGGCACCAGAGAAACTCATATTAAGACTTCTGTGGGTCACTCCCACGGAAGGGTTGACTGAAGGATGGGCCCGTGACAAAAAGGACTGAAAGGCAGAGCAAAAAAAAAAAAGCGAGAAAGGTAGAAAATGGAGAGACGTGCAAGGAGGACACAGTTTTTGCTCACATACATAAAGGGTTTGGTGCTTTTTGCCATAGAAGGTGAAGGGCACGGAGAGGGACAGCATCTTCGATGAACCGTCATCAAGTTTGGGGGTTTTCTGGTCTTTCTGGTCCAAGCCATAGGGGTAGAACAGGGATGCTGCAGGAAGGAAGAGGTTGGGGTATTGCAGGACCAACTCCCCATCCACCTTCTCCACCCCCACCCCAGCCCCTCCCAGCCTCTTGCATTTTGGGGTGAAGCTTGTCACGTTTGGGATTCCTGAAGAAAAAAAAAAAAATTGCATTTCCATACACCCATGAGGAAGCCCCACTCCCTTCCTCCTTCCCAAACCAAAACACAAACAACCACATTTTGGGTGGGAATATCATCTATTAATGCAAATCCCACAGCCCAAAAACTCACCTTCTTGCGCTGGTCGGACGTTTACCACGGCTTCTGGAAAGGAGAGCGGGGGAAATATTAACCACCACATTTCCATCTAAGAGCATCCCTGGAAGAAATCCCTTTTTTTTTTTCCCCCACATACCCAACAGCAGGAGCAGGAAAGTGAAGGAGGACTTCATCCCGGCCCCTGCAAAATTGTAAAAAATCTGCAAATTTTTAATTATAACAATTAAGCAGCCTGGTGATGCCCTGGAGGTGAAAGGTTTCTCATTAAAATAACAGCCGGGCTTTTTTCATAGCAATTTTGACCCAAAACGCGATGAGCTATTTTGGTTGGTTTTCAAAGCGTTGCCTGGCCAAGAAGGCTTTTATTTTTATTGTTGAGGCAGTTGAGAAAAAGCAGATCTCACCTGCTCACTTCAACCTTTTATTCACCCCTTTTTGCCCCAGTCTGGGGACTGAACCCATAGGAATCACTCCCTGGAGCAAAACTAGCCATGAATTGGTGGGATTTTGGTGAAAATACACGTGCATATTAAATAATATTAATATTAATAATAATAATAATTAGTTGTTTTCTTGGATGGAAAAAAGAAGCTGAGGCAGGGCAGAGGATGCATGATGTCATTAGGATGATTAGATGAACATTCTGCAAAACAAGCAGAACAATCCTTTTTTTGCACCAAAACTGGTCCTTCCTCGGGAGCATTTCGGACTGCTCGGTTTATGCAATTTTAAGCAATTCGGAGAGGAATTAAAGGGAAGAAAAAGTAATTCTCTTACCTCGATATCTCGTAGTGTCCCGATTTCACGGGGAGGAGGCAAGGAGGGCAGAAAAGAGGCACGGACGAGAGCGTGGCCACCAAGAAATGAAGTTTCCAGCAGATCCTGACCCTTCTTTTAACACGCATCCCTCACGGCCTCCCTCTGCCATAAAAAAAAAAAAAAAAAAAAAAAAAAGGCAGAAACACGGTGGAATCTGCCAAATTTCTGCCCATCAAGGCAGCGTGGAGCTGCAGTCCCCTGGGATCTCGGGGGAAGATTTCAGGACCTGGGAGACAGCTGGCTCCTCCTGATGTTTTCCTGGATCCTACATGGGGTTTTGGCATGGAGGTGGAGCAGAGGAGCAGATGTGGGGAAGGGGGGTCGTTCCTGGGGATTCCCCGATGGGATTTTTCCGATGAAAGGCAGAAAAAAACACCATTTCAAAGGGTGCTGGGCTGCAGCTGGGGATGTTGTGTGTCCAGCGGGATTTATTGGCCCGAAGGCATTTGCAATAGCCAAAAAAAAAACCCAACAATTAAATAATGTTAAAGGGAGTGACTGCAGGTCATACAATCAGTGCAATGTTCTCCATGGGTCTTGCACCCATTGCAATGTCCCATGTGGGTCCTGCACCCATCACAAGGTTCCCCGTGGATCCCGCACCCATTGCAAGATTCCCCATGGACCCTGCACCCATTGCAAGGTTCCCCGTGGATCCTGCACCCATTGCAAGGTTCCCCATGGATCCCACACCCATTGCAAGGTTCCCCGTGGATCCTGCACCCATTGCAAGGTTCCCCGTGGATCCTGCACCCGTTGCAAGGTTCCCCATGGACCCTGAACCCATTGCAAGGTTCCCCGTGGATCCTGCACCCATTGCAAGGTTCCCCATGGATCCCGCACCCATTGCAAAGTTCCCCGTGGATCCCACACCCATTGCAAGGTTCCCCGTGGATCCTGCACCCATTGCAAGGTTCCCCGTGGATCCTGCACCCATTGCAAGGTTCCCCGTGGATCCTGCACCCGTTGCAAGGTCACCTGCAGATCTGCACCCTTTGCAAGACCACCCTGAGGATCCTGCACCCATCACAAGGTTCCCCTGCAAACTTCTTTTTGCAAGGAAAGCACTGCAGGGCTAGGAAAACCAGCTGCATATCTTCACATCCTGGCTCACCATATGCCCCAGATATTCACGTTTTCAGGAAACCCTGTTTTGCAACTTGACCTCCTCGAGCCACGTGAGAACTCGGCAGCTCCTGCCCTATCCCCCTCCACAAGATTATCTCAAATCAGCCAAAATCTGTCTTTTTCAGAGCCAATTCCTTTCCCCCACCCCAGGTCCCGGGTGAGTTCTGCAAGGAGATTCTCATGAAACCACAGATTGGTCCCATCTGATTATAAAAAGGGAGGACTTGGGACCAACCCTTCACTTTTTTTCCCTTCCATCCTCACGTTTCCATGGGCTTCGGGAAGAGCAAAGAGCTGCGCTGAGCCTATCAGTAAGTGGCTCCATTTCTAAGTGACTTTCTGCTCTTTTTCTTAAATTTACATTTCTCCTCATTCCCATCTTCGTCTCCATCCCCATCCCCATTGTTATCTTCATCATCAACCCCATCCCCATTGTTTTCTTCATTATCCTCATCCTCATCCCTGTCCTCATCTGCATCCGAGTCTTCATCCCCATCCTCATCTGCATCCCCAGCCTCATCTTCATCCCCGTCCTTGTCCTCGTCCTCATCCCCATACCCATCCTCATCTCCATCCCCATCTCCATCCTCATCCTCATCCCCATCCTCATCCCCATCCCCATCCCCATCCTCATCCCCATCTTCATCTTAATCCCCATCCCCATCTCCATCTTCATCCCCATCCTACTCATCCTCGGTTCTACTGGGAGCCCCTAGTATGTTCCACGTGAGCAAAATAATGTGTCGGTGATGCCTCCACCCAACAGGAAGGGCTCCCAGCTGGCTTAAATCAACCACAAATTAATTAAAAGGGGATTTTTTCCCCCAACCCAAGCCCAGCCA
Organism: Oxyura jamaicensis; assembly: GCF_011077185.1. Lineage (NCBI taxonomy): Eukaryota > Metazoa > Chordata > Aves > Anseriformes > Anatidae > Oxyura > Oxyura jamaicensis. Next base: position 32,730 of record NW_023312230.1, read on the forward strand.
AAACACCCGGTCCCTGTTGGAGCTCTCAGTTGGGAGCCAAACCCAACGGACGTTGGGTGATGGAGAGGAACCCGCAACTCTGAGAGCATCTGCAGGTGGGCAGGGGGCTTGCCCCTGCACTTTGGCTCCTTTTTGTCCCAAATTTCAGTGATTTGGGGGTAGATTCATTCACAGGAGGCTTGGTGGAAGGTTACGGGGTGGGTGGAGTTGATGGAAATAAGGGGGAAGGATGAGGTTTTGGAGGTGGCATCAGAGGGGCTTCAGGAGTTGGGTTGGACACGGTGGCAGTGGGGTAAGGGTGGGGCTCACCCCCCTAAAAAATTAAAAAACATCACTTTGGGGTAGTTTTGAGCTAAGATGGGACATCGAGGTGGCCTCCAGGCTTCTGCTCAACCCTACGTTCATTTTTTTTGCATTTTTTTCACTTTTTCTTGGCATTTTTTTTATCCAGCGATGGCGATGGGCGAGATGTGGTGGCTCCCAGCCTGGCTGTCCCTGATGTGTGGTGAGTGATGATATGACCTTGTTCACCCAAAAAAATGTCACTTTTCTGGGAATGGGGCTTGTTCTGGGGGGGAATTGGTGCATTTCTGCAGTAAGAAATCCTTATTCCCCCTTTTTTTTAAAAAAAAAAAAAAACCAACAAACAAACACTGTTTTCTGTGTGTTTTTTCTTTTTTCCTCAGCAAAAAACTTTATTTTGTGTCTTTGTCAGCAAAAATCCCTTATCAACTATTTATTTAAAAAAACAAAACAAAGCAACAACAAAAAAACCTACCCTTATCATCTGCTCCTTTTTTACAAGAAAAAATATTTACTCCCTATTTTTTAGGAAAAAAAAAAAAAAAAGTCCTTATCACTGGTCTTTCCCTTTTTTGCCAAAAAGCCCTTATAACCTGTTTTTTTCCCCAAAAAAGAAAAAGCCATCTTCACCTGTAATTTTTTTATTTATTATTTTTTTACTAAGAGCCCTTATAATATGTTTTTTACAAGGAAAAAAAAAAAAAACAAACCCTTAACATCCTATTTTTCACTAAACAGCATGATCAAGGCTAAAAAGCCCTTGTTTCCCTTATTTTTATTTTTTTAAGAAATAAGTTTTATTCCCCATTTTGTGTTTCAGTTGTTGGAAAACACCTATTATTATGCATTTAATGGTTTTTTTTGTTTGTTTGTCCTTTTTTTTTTAAGAAAAAAGGGTGTTTATTACCTCTTTTCCTTCATAAGGAAAAAATAATAATCTAATACCCGATTTCTTTTTATTTATTTTTGAGGAGGAAAATGCCCTATAAACTC
>NW_023312230.1:34125-49988 GCF_011077185.1 Oxyura jamaicensis
AATTTTTTTTTTTTTTTTTTTTTTTTTTGTGCAGAAAAATGCCCTAAATTCCTTTTTCCCACCCAACAGCCCTTTTTACGTCTTTGGTTTACATTAAAAATAAAAATAAATAAATAAACCTATTCCCTGGGGTTTTTCTTTCTTGGTTTAAAAACGTCCCATTTACCTCTTTATTCTATAAAAAAAATCCTCCTTTTCCTTTCCAGAAATATATAAATATATAAACCCCATTTATTTGGAGGAGGGGAAGGTCAGGAAAAAAAAAAAAAAAAAAAAAAAATTACTTTTCACCTAAAAGCCCCTTAAACCTGTTTGATTTTCATCAAAAATCATTTATTATTTGTTTCATTCTAAGCTAAGGGGCCTCTTTACTGTAAAAAGATCCTTTTTACCTATTTTGGGGGGAAAATAGCTATTGCTAACTGTGTTAGTAGGAATTTCTATGGCAAGTTTCTGCTGATTTTTTTTTATTTATTTATTTTATTTTTATTTTTATTTTTTCTGGTGCTTCCCCCTTGACTTTTCTGCTGAAATCACTGTATTCAGGCCGACCTTATCCTCCTTTCCCTGAACTTTTTAACTTCAGTTTTCTTCAGCAAAATGCCGCTATTCTTCGTATTTCGGTTCTTGTGCTATAATTTATGTGGAAAAACCCATTCACTGCATGCTTTAAAAACTATGAGGGAAAAATAAAGATGAAAATAAACCTCAAAACTTTCTACTGCAATTTCTGCATCAAAAGCTTTTTTTTTTTTTTAACTTTTTTTTTAGTTTTTCTGAACTTCTTAACTGTGTATTTCTGCAACAGCAACAAGAAAAAACTTTATTTCCTACTTCCCTACTTTCAGAAATTTCAGCTGCAATTTCTGCAACAACAACAAAAACATTTATTTCCTATTTTTCATTTCTCAGAACTTTCTCCTCAAAGATTCTGCTAGGGGAAAAATACTTTTTTTTTTTTTTTTTTTTTTTTCACAAATTTATATTTTAATTTTTTAAGAAAAAAAAAAAAAAAAAAAGATTTAATTCAGATTTTTTTTTTTTTCCTGCAGAATTCTCTACTATAATTTCTGCAGCCAAACCCACTGTTTTCCCCCATTTTTTCCAGGTCTTTCGGCCGCAACTTTTCGCGGCAAGGAATTCTTCGTCGCCTTCCCGCAGAACAACGAGAAAGCCACCCGCCCCGACATCAAGCTCCTCATCACCTCCTACTTCGACTCCACCCAAGTGACGGTGACGACGAACAACGACACCCTCAACGATACCGTCACCCTCGGGAAAGACGAGACGTTTTCCTTCCACATCCCCAGTTCCCTGGAGCTCATCGGGAGCCGGATTTCACAAAAAAGCATCTTGGTCAAGTCCACCAAGGACATCTCCATGGTCTTCACCAGCTCCAAGCCCTACAGCATCGGTGCCACCGCGGTTTTGCCCGTCAACAAGCTGGGCACTGAGTACTACGTGGTGACGCCAGATGCCAGATCAAAAGATGGCTGGAAACAATTCGTGGTGGTGGCTGGGAAGACCACGACCTTCATCTCCATCACCTTCAAGGGCAGTGCTTATTTCAGAGGGACGACTTACTCCCCCGGCTCAGTTCTCCGTGTCTCCTTGGAGCCATACCAGAGCTTGCAGCTGCAAAGCACCGATGATCTGTCGGGCACCAAGATCACGTCGGACAACGTCGTGGCTGTCCTCAGCGGACACACCTGCGTGAAGATGCGCACGGACTGTGACTACGTGGTGGAGCAGCTCCTGCCAGTCACCGCGTGGGGGGACACCTACGTCGTCCCCCCCAACCCGCTGCAGAAGGTCAACGATTATGTCTATGTTGTGGCGGCTGAGAAAACCTCCATTTCCTACCACTTGGGTGATTCAGCTTCCACAAAGGACATCTTGGCTGGTGAGGTCTACAAATTCGAGGTGAGTCAAAATTCACCATTCTACGTGAGCGCTTCGGCTGCAATTCAGGTGGTTTTCTTCTTCACTGGTGCCAAAAAAGGCTCACTGAGGCAAGACCCTTTCCTACTCAACATCCCACCCATCATCAGCTATTGCTCGTCCTACTGGGTCAACAGCCTGAATGAGTACAAGAACTACGCGCTCATCATCGCCAGGAAGGCGGATGCACACGCCATCACTGTCAACCAGAAGACATTCAAGAGCTCGTGGCACGAAGTTCCCGGCTCGGACTTCTCCTGGACCACGCTCAGCATCAGCAAGACGTCTGAGATCCAGAGCGCTGAGTACCACCCTGCGACCTTTGGGCTACTGGTCTTTGGCTTCTACAGTTACAGAGGCTTTGGCTTCACCGGCCTTTGTTCCACGTGTAAGTAGGGCTCAACGCGTGGTGATGTGGCTGTGAGATGGTGGCTTCTTGTTCTGTGGAACCACAGAGAGGTTGACCTCTGGAGGCCAGCTGGTCCAACCCATGCTCAAGCAGGTCACCCAGGGTCACGTCCAGATCCTCCAAGGAGGAGACTCCACCACCTTACTGGGTTGGAGCCAGTGCTCCATCACCAGCACAATGATGTTCTTCCTGATGTTCACCTGGAACCCATTGTGTTCCTGTCCCTGGGGGATGCTCTGTCCCACCATCCAGCTGTAATGATTTATATCTTCATTAATGCGATTAATATCTTCATATTAATATATTCATATGAAGATATTAAACAGGACCTGGTATTAACCCTTGGGGTATTCCACTAATTACTGGCCTCCAACCTACTGACCCTTCTATGCTTCGTTCCCACCATTGTGCCTTGCAGACCACTGGCTTTTCTCACGGATGCTTCTGCTTTTCCTTACCATCTATTTTCTTTCTCAGCGACTTATTCCACGCTTTCCTGTGCCGACATCGTCTGCAAGGAGCAGGAGAGGTGCAAGATGGTGGAAGGAGTGCCCACGTGCATCCAGGAAACGTTCTCAACCTGCTGGGCCACCGGCGATCCCCACTACCTTACCTTTGACGGGAAGACCTTTGATTTCATGGGCACGTGCACCTACACCATGACCAAGAGCTGCAACATGGACCCAGACCTGCCTGTCTTCAGTGTCGAGGCCAAAAACGAGCACAGGGTTAACCCCAAAGTCTCCTACGTCGGCGTCGTGATTGTCCACGTCTACAACATTACCATTACTGTGGTCAGGTCCGAGGACGGGTTTGTGAGGGTACGCATGGAAAAAAATTAAGAAATCCAAAGAAATACTGTGGTGTTTCACTAGAATAACATATTTCCTGTGTGTGAGCAGGTGATGCTACCATGCGGGCATTTCTTGCGTGGCAGGAAAATTGCCTTTGCCACCTTGGCCTTAGTGTGGGTGGAACCAATGCCGTCTTCACATCTTCTGAAGGAAAATGGTGTTGCCTTGATCCCACCTGTTTTTTTTTTGGTCTTGGCTGATTGTTAGATTTCTGCACAAGGAGAGGGGAAAACTGGGGATGGTGGAGGGGAAATGCGTGTTTTTTTTTGTTGTTGTTGTTTTGTTTTGTTTTTGTATTTTTTCTTGAATTTGAGACTCACAACTTGCAAGAAAACACCTCGAAATTCAACCTATCTCATTTCTCACCTTGCATCTGATTCATTCCCCTTCCAGGTGAACAACCACTACTCCCGCCTCCCCATCTCCCTCGCCCAAGGGAAGCTCCAGCTGCAGCAGAAGGGCAGGTCCGTCCTGATTAAAACCGACTTCCTGCTGAATGTCCTGTACGACTGGGATGACCACTTGGTGGTGAAGATCCCCAGCGCGCTGGCCAACGAAGTGTGCGGGATGTGTGGCAACAGCAACGGCAACCCCCAGGATGATGCTCTGCTGCCCAACGGGGAGGCAGCGCAGAACACCGAGGATCTGGGCTGGGGCTGGAAGGTGCACGATAACAGCAACAACTGCTTTGACAGCTGCATGGGCGAGTGCAAGCGGTGCCCACGGGATGAGGAGAAGAAGTACAAGGTGGAGGCGTTGTGTGGGTTGCTCAGCCAAAGCCCGGGGCCCTTCCAGCGCTGCCACGCTGCCATCAACCCCAAGAACTACCTGAACAACTGCGTCTACGACCTTTGTGTCAATGATGGGCTCCATACCATGCTGTGCCAAGCCCTGAAAGCCTACGCAGATGACTGCCGGGAAGAGGGAATCATTGTTGATGACTGGAGGACGCCAGCGCATTGTCGTGAGTAGCTCTTGGTTGGCAAAAAATCCTCCCTTTGGGCGAGCAAGTTGCCGTGGTGCTAATTAGGGTGGGCGGAATTAAGGTGAGATGGGGTGGGAACGGGCAGAGAATGGGTATGAATCAACTGTGATTGCACCAATGAGGATGGTTGACCCTCTGAAGTGGGTCACTTTGAATCAGGCTGCCACAAAACTGCCTGAAAAAGCTGAGTTCCATGAAAAGAGGGCTAGAAAAATTAATAAGGCAAGTCCCCATAGAGGCTCCCAGAAAGCCCATGAAGTCCATGTGGGCTCCCAAAAATCCACACAGAAAGCTCATAAAATCCATGTGGGCTCCCAGAAGTCCACGCAAAAAGCCCATAAAGTCCACATGGGCTCCCAAAAGTCCATGTGAACTCCCAAAAATCCATGCAGAAAGCCCATAAAGTCCACAGGGCCTCCAGGAAGCCCACGGGGGGCTACTAAAAGTCCACGTAGATACTCTTCCCTTTCTGCTTCACTTCCTTACTGCCGAGGAGCAACCCACTCATAGTGACTGTGATGTCCTGTCCCTTCAACAGCTCTGTCCTGCCCGGAGAACAGCAACTACACGTCTTGTGGCAGTGCCTGCCCCGCTACCTGCAACAATGCCGCAATGCCGGCCGACTGCAGTGCCTCAACCTGCGTGGAGACCTGCGAGTGCCAGGAGGGCTTCGTGTTGGACGCTGGCAAGTGCATCCCCCAGGCCGAATGTGGCTGCGTCTTCGAGGGCCGCCTGCACGGCCTCGGCGAGGAGTTTTGGGGCGACAACACCTGCACGAAGCGTTGCGTCTGCGACGCGGCCACGCGGACGGCCGTATGCCGCAAGGCCAGCTGCCATGCCCAGGAAGAGTGCCGGGTGGAGCAGGGCATCCAGGGTTGCTACCCCATGAGCTACGGGAACTGCACGGCGTATGGCACCACTCACTACAAGGACTTTGACGGTGGGAGGTTCATCTTCCAGGGCACGTGCGTCTACCAGTTCACCGGCTTGTGCAAGAAGAGCCAAGACCTGGTGGATTTCCAGGTGCTGGTGCAGAACAACCACCAGGATGACCAACTTCTGTCCTCCATCACTCTCGTGAAGGTCAAAGTCTATGGGAAAAGCATTGTGATCAGCCAGAAGGACCCCAACAAAATCACTGTGAGTTTAGCAAACATTTCTTTATCCCATTTCTACATTCACTTCCTGCTCCTCACCCCAGCCTCCTTTTCCCATTTTTACTCTTCCACCTTCATGCCTCATTTTTTCCCCCCTGTATTGGATAAGGCTGAATATTCTTCTCCAACCATGCTGCTGATATCCAGAGCTACCAGGTCTGCTTACCCTGCATTAATCAAGATTTAATTGCCTAAATATTAGGTCTTCATTCAAGGTCTTCACCTCAACTAGGAGCTCAGTTATGTGATAAGCCAAGGCACCGTTCATCTCAAAGGTGGTGGGGTGGGCATCTCTGTCTGGGGCAGATGATTCAATATGAGAAGTCTTCTAAATCAATTTTAGATCTGAAAAGTCTTCTAAACAACTTGGGTGCTTTAGATGGAGACCAAATTCCAGGTATCTGAGGCAGCATGAAAACACAATTTGTCTTTACAGATGGGTAGAGATTTTTTAATTTATTTTTTTTTTTTTTTTTTGCTTTTGCCCCCAGGTCAACAACCAATTGGCCAACTTACCATACCACCACAAGAGGAAGATCTCGGTCTACAGAAGTGGGCAGGATGCGGTGGTGAAGACTGACTTTGGCCTCACCGTCACCTACGACTGGCAGAGCCAAGTCACCGTGGTGGTGCCTAGCACTTACACGGATGCCCTGTGTGGCCTCTGCGGGAACTACAACGGGGACATGAGTGATGACATGATGATGAAGGATGGTCAAACGACAATAGACCCCGACGCCCTCGGGCAGAGCTGGAAGGTGACTGACGTCCCGGGTTGCGTGGAGCTGTCGAAGGAGCAATGCCCCACCCTGATGGAGGCCATGAGGCAGCAGGAGGTTGCAGAGAAGGGTTGTGGGCTCATCTCGAAAGTGGACGGGCCCTTCGCAGCCTGCCACGCTCAGGTGGACCCCTTCAAATACGTCCAAAACTGCGTGCACGATTTTTGCCTCTTCCCAGACCAGGAAGCTGTGGTGTGCCAGCAGATCAGCCACTACGCCGCCACCTGCCAAGCCGCCGGCATCACCATTGGGAGTTGGAGGACAGACGATTTCTGCAGTAAGCTGGGACAGTTGGAGGGGTTTTTGGCTTCACAAAGGGTCATGAGCATCAAAGGGAGCCCCAGTCCTGGGACAGACCCCAAGTGAGATGAACCAGAGGTGGGAATGGTCTCACTTGGTGTTTTATCCCACACAAAGTCCATCTTGGACCCATTGCCACTGTCCACAGCCAATGCACACCCTCATCCAACTACGGTGGGCAAACGATTTGGTCCTGATAAGAACCAATTCTTGGCTAAAATGAGAGTCGAGGCTAATTGCCTGGGTTGCTTAGAGGTCAAATCTTTATAAAATGCACCAAAAATCTCTGTATTAAGGGAGAGGGACTGGTGTCGAAACTCAATTAGGAACCTAACGTGGTAGCAATTGTGTTGCTTGACGGAATAATGGGGAAAAAATGGATGGTTCGGGGGTTTAAACCCCCACTGAAAAGGGCTGAGACCTCCCTTATGGACATCTCTTCCCTTGTGTCCACAGCAAGCAAGAGATGAGATTTAACCATAAAACAATTGGGTGAAAAAAGCCTACTTCTAGCCAACCTCATCTCTGGGCCCAACTCTCTCCAGTTAGAGGAAACCTCTTGGATCTGGCCCGTAATTTCCTTGCTCCTAACGACCCCCCTTGTCCTGTGGCAGGTATTTTGTGTCCTGCAAACAGCCACTACGAGCTCTGCTCCCAGAGCTGTAGCCACATCTGCAGCAGCATTTACACCTCGGTGAAGTGCTCTGAGCTCTGCAGGGAGGAATGCGTGTGCAACGAAGGCTTCGTGCTCAGTGGCGATGAGTGCGTCCCCTTGACCCAGTGCGGATGCCTCTACCAGGACTTCTACTACAAGCTGGGGGAGACTTTCCACCCCACCAAGCAGGAGAAATGCCAGTGCCAGGAAAACGGCTCTGTGCTCTGCGAGGCAGTTCCTGACACCGATGAGACCGAATGCAAAGTTGTCGACGGCGTCACCCAGTGCCAATCTGCCACCCTGGGGACCTGCACGGTCACCGGTGACCGCAGCTATGTGTCCTTCGATGGGTTGGCCTTTGAAATCCCCGGCACCTGCTCCTACATCCTCACTGAGACCTGTGCCGGTGATGACAGCGTGAAATCCTTCGTCGTGAAAATCAAGAAGGATGCCCGGCAGAAAAGGAAGGTCTCCACCATCCAAGCTTTGTCCATTGAAGTCTACGGGCTCACGTTGACCATGGCACGGGGCAAGACGGGAACAGTCATGGTAAGGAGGAAGTTGGTGGCCCAACATGGGCGCGAACATGCTGGTGACAAAGTCTCCAGCCTAACGTTGACTTTGGCATCAAGACAGAGGGGACAGCCTGGTAGAGTTGTGCTTCATGCTCAACCTCTTCTTGGTTGCAAGCTGGTGTCAAAGTCTACAGGCTTTGGCATGAAGCAAGAACTGAATGGTCCAAGTAAGGCCAAATTTGGGGCTCGCCACTTTTTGGGTGCAAACACGAGAGATCCAAATTTTTTTCCTTGATGGAGAGAAGAACTTACCTTTATGTCCAACAGAAAGCCATTTTAATCCCCACTTCACCTTCCAGTTGCCAACTGGGAGCCATAAATTCATAAAAACGTTGGTTGGAAGGTGTCTCCCCCGATGTTTTTTTTTTGCTCCTACCCCCGCGTCCTCCTCCCTGAGGCTCACCATGGGATTTCTCTCTCTGTCCCAGGTGGACTCCATATTCTACAACCTCCCGGTCAACCTGAGCGGGGGACGGGTCCAGGTGTACCAACATGGGATGGGCGTCCTTCTTCAGACCGACTTCGGCCTCTTTGTATACTACGACCTCCTCCACCATGTGAGGGTCACAGCCCCCCAGAGCTACAAGGGCCACCTCTGTGGGCTCTGTGGCAACAACAACGGGCAACAAGATGACGATCATTTCCTCCCCGATGGCTACAACGCCACCGATGTGACCGCCTTTGGCTCTGCCTGGAAAACACCCGAGGTGGCTTGCAGTGACGACTGCTCCAAAGATGACTGCCCGGTCTGCACGGAGAAGAAGCAGGAGGTCTTCCAGAAACCCAACTACTGTGGCATCCTCGTGGTCCCTGAGGGTCCCTTTTCCTCCTGCTACGACGTCATCAACCCAGCCCCGTATTTCGACGCCTGCATCCGTGACCTCTGCCTCACCGACGGCAACACCAACGTCCTCTGCCAGAGCATCCAGAGCTACGTATCCACCTGCCAAGATGCCGGCGTCACCATCGAGGCGTGGAGGAAACCTTCCTTCTGCCGTAAGTGGGGGTCACAGGTGGGAACCGTCCTCCACGGTCCGGAATTCACACCCCGTTGGGATGAATTGAAGAATAAATTCAGAGGGGCGGCGTCTTGAGAGCTGAAGCACCATCAAAGCGTGGTGTTGGGATGATGATGGTGGCATGAAAATACTGGGGGAAAAAATGTGAGGGGGCGTTTTGATTGGTGCTTTGAGTAAGCGGGGGTAGACTTTGCAATGCCAATAAGATGCACTTTTGTTGGCATTGAGGGTGAATGGAAAAAGCCAACACAAGTATCAGTGGGGTGGGTTTTGGTTCCCCTCGGGGACAAATCGGAAAAGCCAACCCAAGCCCCTGTGGGGTGGATTTTCACCAATGTTGGGGCTCCACCGTCTCCCTCGGGTGCAACCCTGGGCTGCCCAACCTTCATGTTGGGGACAATCATCCTTTTCCTTCCAGCCTTGAGTTGCCCGGCCGACAGCAGCTACTCCCTGTGCACCAACCACTGCAGCAACAGCTGCGTGGGGCTCGTGGATGCCTCCAAATGCCCCCAAAAATGCACCGAAGGCTGCCGCTGCAACGAAGGGTACACATTTGACGGGAATGCCTGTGTCCCCAAGGACAAATGTGGATGTTTTGTGGACGGGATATACTATAAGGTAATCAAGTCTCGAGGCTGGGGGGGACTTTGGGTTTTCTTAATCAATTTTATTTGGTTTTATTCTTCCCGCCTGCATAGCAGGCACAAAGCACCTTGCACAAAGAAAAACACAAAATCTTCCATCCGCCAAGTGATTCTGCTCTTCATTATGGAGAAAACTGAGGCATTTTCACATCTTTTCATCGCTTGGTTTAAAAGTGCTAGCACAGCCGGGGATGCCTGCGGATAGATGTGATGCATTCCACAGCTGAAGGTGCTAAATAATATATTTTTCCTTTAGGGAAGGTGAAAAAAGGCAGATTTTATTTTTATTATTATTATTTTTTGTCCCAAACTCCTGCCTTGCAACAAAAGCAAGACATCCTTCAGCAATTTTGCCTCCTGCAAGCTGCGTATTTGCTCCGGTAGATCTCAATGCATTTTTTTTTTCCCCTTTTTGAGCACATTAAGACCAAAAAAAAAAAAAAGAGCACTCTTCCGTGTCTCAGCTGACCTGATTTTTCTCTCTGCAGGAGAACGTGGAAGAAACATTAAGTTCTTAAATTTCCCACATTTTTCTAAATATCCTAATCACCCCAAATCAGCTCCTTTTGGAGCAAAAATCAGTGGATAAATAGAAAGGAGGCTTTTTTCTTTTTCCAAGAGGGAGGCAGTTTTTCTAATAACGGGTGGATTAAGGATCTGGTCCCCGGGTTTTATTTCCACATTTTTATGCATTTACGCCTTGTGATTTGCACTTCTCATCGCAACGTTTGCAACCTCCCACCCTGCAGCCCCATGAGTCGGTCGTGAAGGAGAACTGCCAGTTGCGTTGCACGTGCGTCCCCGGCAAGGGCTTGACCTGCGAGAGCCACGGTTGCAGCGATGATGAAACCTGTGAAATTCGGGACGGGGTCTTGGGTTGCATCAACCAAAGTAAGGAAAAATGGGGTTGTATGAGTTGGGCGGGGGGGGGGGGGAAGGGGTCTCTGAGCCAGAGAAGATCCTGGGGCTGGCTGGGATGCGTGGATAAAGGTGCAGGCTGAGGTGGGAACCCTACAGCAAGGGGGGATGGAGGACACAGATCCCATCTCAACACTAAGATGGTCAGGAATGTGCTGGGAGGATTTGGGAGAAACAAAGGGCTTCAGCAAAGCCACCTCTTTGCTTTGGGTCCACACATACGTCCAATTCTAACCATGGTGGCATCTTCTTGAAGGGCAGGAAGGATCTTGGGTAAGGATGAAACCAATCTTGATGCTTTTCCTCACGAAATGGAGGGGGGAGACAGCTGAAAAGGGGGGATTTGGGCTCAGGGGTGGGTTATTGTGCTCTGATTTGCATCTCAGAGCTGCCGAGCCTCTTAAAGCCCAAGGGGGGGCAGAAGATGCTTGGTAGACCTCAAGGTCAGTGAAGACGCTTAGTTTGCGTGATGACACGGGATGTGCTCCTCACCAGAACATCCCCCGGGGGCATTTCTTCTCCTTCCAGACCCCTGCAAAGCCCTTCAGTGCCGGCCCAAGGAGACGTGCAAACTCGAGGACGGCCAGGCCAAGTGCATCCCATCCCTGGTGGCCACCTGCTGGGGTTGGGGTGACCCCCACTACCACACCTTCGACAAGCACGATTTCGACTTCCAAGGCACCTGCACCTACACCATGGCCGAATCCTGTGGGAACGACACCAAGTTGGTGCCCTTCAAGGTGGAGGCCAAGAACAACATCCGAGGTGGGGTGAAATCCGTCTCCTACATCAGCTTGGCCAACATTGAGGTCTATGGCCAACAAATCTCCATCCGTCAAAGGGAAGTGGGCAAAATTAGGGTGAGTTGGCTTAAAACGGGCAGGACTGGCCTTTCTCCATCTCCTTTCACACCCGTCTCATCCCCACCTCCTTTCCTACCCACCCCTTCTTCCATCATGGCCAACATCACGTGCTCCATCAAGGCCACCGTCATTTTTGGCTGAATCAGCTGAGCCAAAACGTGAAGTTTTGAAATGCTGGGGTGCAAGGGGAATGCTCTGCCTCACATGGGGCACTGTGGGGTGGTTTTCTGCCCCCTGGGGAAGTCAAAAGGTGTGCAAGAAACCTCAAAGCAGGTGGGACAGCTCCAGGGGGTCTGCGATAGCAGCTGGTGTGCGTAAATTGGGTAAGGCAACGCCCAGCAAAAATGATTGCGCGTGGATGCAAAATAACTGCACACCCCAGGAGCACGCAGACCCGTGCACCACGCTCACATGTAATGCTCCCCCTCCCTAGGTGAACGGGGTGCAGACCCTGCTCCCGGTGAGCCTGGAGGACGGCAGGCTGGAGCTCTTCCATAGCGGGCTCACCGCCGTGCTGGAGACCGATTTCGGCCTCCGGGTGACGTACGACTGGAACTGGCACCTGGTCATCGAGCTCCCCAGCAGCTACTACAAGCACACCTGCGGCCTCTGCGGCAACTTCAACCTCAAGCCGGAGGACGACGTCCCCCAGCAGAGTGGCGACCTCACCGCCTCCATCGTGGATTGGGCCAAGGTCTGGAAAGCCCCCGACGATGACCCGTTTTGCTGGGATTTCTGTGAAGGCGACTGCCCCGTGTGCGAGGAGGAGAAGAAGGAGCTGTATGGTGGCAACCAGTATTGTGGCCTGATCAAAAAAAGCTTCCAGGGGCCCTTCAAGGCTTGCCACGATGTTGTCAAACCCAGGGATTTCTTCCGCAACTGCCTCTACGACGTGTGCATGAGCGACGGGGCAAAAAGCATCCTCTGCAAGGCGCTGGAGGCTTATGCATCCACCTGCAAAAAGCAAGGGGTCGTGGTGCACGACTGGAGGACCCCGTCGGGCTGCTGTGAGCAATGGGCTTCCTCCTCGCCGATGCGGTTTTGCAAAATAGGGGGAATATCCGGCATGGGATGATGCGTGCCGAGTGCTTGGCAAGTTTGCAAGGGGGGAGGGGGGGAATATTTAGCTCTGGGATGGTGCGCGCAAAATAATTGGTGCATTTGCAAAAGTCATCCATCCAGGGAGGGTTGCCTGCAAAGCATGCTCACACAATGCAATATCAATCCCCCAGGAGACCGCGTGCAAAGTAGTCGGGGTGCTTGCATGCCTCATGCGAGATGCGATGTTCATCCTCGGGATGTTGCATGAAAAATGCTTGGTGCTCACAAACACTTTGCAATGCATGCAACCCCGCTGCATTTCTGCCCACCCCTCAGCTAATTGCCCCCCTCTCCCCCCTTCCTCCTGCAGCATTACCCTGCCCGGAAAACAGCCACTACGAAGCTTGTGGCAACGCCTGCCCGGCCACCTGCACCAACCGGGACGCGCCCGCCTCTTGTACCCAGCCCTGCGTGGAGACCTGTGCTTGCAACCAGGGCTACGTCCTCAGCGGTGGCCAGTGCGTGGCGGTGGCCGACTGCGGTTGCACCCGCGACGGTCGCTACTACCAAGCCGGCGAGGAGTTTTGGGACGACGAGACCTGCCATTCCCGGTGCAGGTGCGACCCCGGTTTGGGCATGGTGGTGTGCAAGGAGACCAGCTGCAAGGCGGGCGAGCAGTGCGCCGTGGTGAAGGGCGTGCGGCGGTGCGTGGCCAAGGGTCGCTCCATCTGCGTGGCCACCGGGGACCCCCACTACACCACCTTCGACGGGCGCCGCTACGACTTCATGGGCACTTGCGTCTACCAGTTCGCCGCCCTCTGCTCCGAAGACCCCACCCTTGTCCCCTTCATGGTCACGGTGGAGAATAACAACCGGGGCAGCCGTGTGGTCTCCTACACCAAGGAGGTCACCTTGAAGGTCTACAACATGACCCTCAGCCTCAGCCAAGCAGACCCCCAGAAGCTCAAGGTAGGGAGGGGAAGGCATCCAGTTGCAGCAAGGCATCTGGTTGGGTTGCAAGCTCCTTGCGTGGTGCCTGGGCAGCTTGCATGCTCCTTGTGTGGCGTCCAGTTGGGTTGCAAGGTCATAGAAATCCAACGAGACATCTTACAGACCTGTTGCATGGCATCCAGTTGGGTTGCAAGCTCGTTGTGTGGCGTGTGGATGAGTTGCAAGGTCTTTGGAGACGTCCAGTTGGGTGTTGAGGGCATCAGGAGACGTCCAGTTGGGTGTCAAGGGCGCTGGGAGACATCTAGTTGGGTGTCAAGGGAGTTGGGAGACATCTAGTTGGGTGTCAAGGGTGTTGGGAGAAGTCTACTTGGGTATTGAGGGCGTCTGGAGACAACTGGCCATGGTTGCACAGTGTCCAATTGAACTGCGAGGTCATCATGAGACATCCAGTTGGATTTCAAGCTCGTTGGATGACACCTGGGTGGGTTGCACGCCCATCGCATGGCGTCCTCCTGCCCTTCCTCTCCCCTTCCAGGTCAACGGGGTCCTGGTGGACCTGCCCTTCACCCACGGCAACCAGCTCAGCGCCTACATCAGCGGCGTCCACGGCTTCATCAAGACCGACTTCGACGTCATCGTCACCTTCGACTGGCACAGCTACGCCAGGGTCATCCTCCCCAGCACCTACTCGCGGTCCGTCTGCGGGCTCTGCGGGAACGCCGACGGGAACCCCGAGGACGACTTCGCTTTGCCCGACGGCAGCTCGGTCACCGACGAAATCCAATTCGCCGACTCCTGGAAGGTGGCCGACGTCCCCGGCTGCTCGGCCGGTTGCACCAAGGATTGCCAAACTTGCACCGAAGCGGAGAAGCGCGCCTACCGCGGCGACAAGCACTGCGGGGTCCTGGTGAAGAAGCAAGGACCCTTCGCCGCCTGTCACAGCGCCATCGACCCGGCCCCCTACTTCGACGACTGCCTCTTCGACACGTGTCTCTACAAGGGGCACCAGGAAACCGTCTGCCGCGCCATCAGCGCCTACGTCACCGCCTGCCAGAGCCAGGGGATTCGCATCAAGCCGTGGCGCACGGCCGCCTTCTGCAGTACGTGGGGCTCGGCGCTGGGGGGGTTGCAAGGAGGCTTTGGGGCACGCGTGCACGGAGGGGTTTGGGGTCGCACGGAGGAATCGGGGTGTGCATGCAGGGAGGGTGTTGGGTTTGCGTGCACAAAGGGGTGTGGGGTCTACACGAAGAGTCTGGGGTTTGAGTGCATGGTTTGGGCTCACGTTTCTGCAGGGTTTGGGGATTGCAGGAAGGGATTTGGGGTCACATTTCTGCAGGGTTTGGGGTTTGCAGGAAGGGATTTGGGGTCACATTTCTGCAGGGTTTGGGGTTTGCAGGAAGGGATTTGGGATTGCATTTCTGGGGTATTTTGGAATTGCAGGAAGGGATTTGGGGTCACATTTCTGCAAGGTTTAGGGATTTCAGGAAGGGATTTGGGCTCACATTTCTGCAGGGTTTGGGGATCGCGTGGAGGGATTCGGGCACAGACAGACGTGTCCGATCCCATCTCGCCCCCCCTCCCGCAGGTCCCGTCTGCCCCCCGAACCAACACTACGAGCTCTGCGGCTCGTCCTGCCCGGCCACGTGCCACGGCCAGGCGGAGGACGAAGGCTGCGACGAATCGTCCCCGTGCACCGAGGGCTGCTTCTGCGACGCCGGCTTCCTGCAGAGCGGCGACCGCTGCGTCCCCCTGGCCCGCTGCGGCTGCTTGCACGACGGCCGCTACTACCAGCAGGGCGAGGAGTTTTTCTCCTGCCCGCGCTGCAGCCAGCGTTGCACCTGCCAAGGGAACGGGGAGGTGGAGTGCCAAGAGGCGAGCTGCGGCGAGGGGGAGTCGTGCATGGTGCAGGACGGCGTGCGGGGCTGCTACCCCAGCACCTGCGGGCGCTGCGAGGTGCTGGGCGCCGCTTCTTTCCGCACCTTCGACGGGCACTCGCTGCGTTTTGCTGGCTCCTGCACCTACACGCTGGCGGCGGCCGAAGCTGCCGGCCCCGAGGTGGAGCTGGTCCCCTTCATGGTGCGGGTGCAGAAGGACCACAGAGGGCCGGAGCCGCTCACCCAGCAGCTGCTGATCACCGTGCACGGCGTCACCGTCAGCATGAGCCGGGGGAAGCAGTGGGAGGTGAAGGTGAGGGGGGCCGGGCTTGGTGCAAGGGGTCCTTGGCGTGCACGTGGTCTGCGCGTACCTGGTTTGGCTCCTGCAGCCTGTTGGGATCCCGCGTGCACCCAAAGGCGTTGCTTGGAGGCGGAGAACTCCTGCATTGCGTCCCCACCAGGGTGCTGCTCGGGCTTGCGGCCCTGTTCCGGGTGCAAATCCCATTTCAGGCTGCAGAGCCCATTTCAAATGCAACCCCCCCCCCCACCCCCACCCCCCTTTTAATTGCAAATCTGTTTTAAATGCAAACCCCACTTTAGGTTGCAGAGCAGAGCATGCAACCCCCCACTTCAACCCCATTTCGGGTTGCAAAGCGCGCAGATGGGGTTTGCATTTAAAATTATGGGGTTTGGGGCTGCAGAGCATGCAATCCCCACTTTAGCTGCAACCCCATTTTGGGTTGCAGAGGACGCAACCCCCCCATTTTAAATGCAGATCCCCATTTAAGTGCAAACCCCCCTTTAAATGCAACCCCCCTTTCGGCTGCAACCCCACTTCAGATTGCAGAAGATGCAACCCCCCCTGCCTTTACCTCCACCCCCCCTTTACCTACAACCC
>NW_023312230.1:50088-51094 GCF_011077185.1 Oxyura jamaicensis
CCCCCCCCCCTGACGCCCCCTTTCTCCTCCTCTCCCCCGCAGGTGGACGGCGAGCGGCACCTCCTGCCCCTGTCGCTGGTGGGGGGCGCGGTGACCGTGACGCAGGAGGGCGCCCACCAAGTGCTGCGGGCGCAGGGGGGCCTCAAGCTGCTCTACGACAGCGTCTCCTACGTGCTGCTCACCCTCCCCGCCTCCTACCGCCACCACACCGGCGGCCTCTGCGGCAACTACGACGGCGACGCCGCCAACGACGATGCCGGCCCGGAGGAGCTGGGGAGCAACTGGGGCATCCCCGTCAGGGGTTGCACGCACGGCTCGCAGCCGGAGCCCTGTCCCCAGAGCAAACCCGAGCTCTGCGGGTTGCTGGAGGACGAGACGGGGCCCTTCGGGGGGTGCCACAAGGCGGTGGCGCCCTGGGAGCACGCGGCGAGCTGCGCGCAGGAAGGCTGCGGCAAGGCGGGGGGCGAGGCGCTGTGCAGGGTCTTGCAGGCCTACGCCGCCGCCTGCCAGGCCGCCGGCGGGGAGCTGCAGGAGTGGAGGGAAGCAGCCAAGTGCCGTGAGTGGGCGGAGGGGAGGCTGCAGGAGGCGGGGAAGGCGGTTCGGCAAAGGGGGGGGGGAGCTGTTGCATGCAGCAGCAGCTTAGTTCCGTGGTTTGCACGCGATTGCATGCACGTTTTCTGCAGAGTTTGCACGCAATTGCACTCAGCAGTTCTGCAGAGTTTGCACGTGATTGGAAGCAAGTTTTCTGCAGAGTTTGCATGCAGTTGTAGGCGGTGCTGCTTGCAATTTTTTAATGCCAGCAGCTGCATGCAGCAGCAGTTTAATCCCATGGGTTGCATGCAGCTGTGTGCAGCAGTTCTGCAGAGTTTGCACGTGACTGCATGCACTTGTTCTGCAGAGTTTGCACGCGATTGCATGCTCTTTTCTTGCACAGTTTGCATGCAGTTGCACGTGCCAAATTGGCAGAGTTTGCACGCTGTCACATGCGCTTGTTCTGCAGAGTTTG
>NW_023312231.1:0-26462 GCF_011077185.1 Oxyura jamaicensis
CACTTGGGCCATCCGTCCACCATCTGGCACTGAGTTCCTGCTCCACAACGGGTGTTCTTGCATGAAGGCAATGGGACACACTTGGGCCATCCATCCACCATCTTGCATTCTGTTCCAGCTCCACAACGGGTGTTCTTGCACGACGGCAGTGGGACACATTTTGGCCACCCGTCCACCATCTTGCATTCTGTTCCTGCTCCACAACGGGTGTTCTTGCACGACGGCAGTGGGACACATTTTGGCCATCCGTCCACCATCTTGCATTCTGTTCCTGCTTCACAGCGGGTGTTCTTGCACGACGGCAGCGGGACGCACTGGGGCCACCCGTCCACCATCTGGCACTGTGTCCCTTCTTTGCACTGGTAGTTTTTGCAGGAGGGTGAGGGGACACACTTGGGCCTGCCGTCCAACACTCTGCAAGTGGTCCCCAGCCCACATTGTACCCCAGCGCAGAGCTTGGCACTGCTGTGGGCTGGTGGATCAGCACCTGGGGAATAAAGCCAGAAGCCCGGTGAGCAACAACCCAACCCCTTATCAGACAGCAGAGAATCCACTGATCAACCATCAGGTTATTTTTGTGACAAATAAGGCGTATTTTCCCACCTTTTCCTGTCCTCCTGCTAAAACCATCTCTGCCTTCCCTTGGGTGCATACTCATGGGAGGATTTAAGGGTGTGTTTTCTCTAGGAGCTTGTATAAGGGTTGAGCGCCCACTGCTGCCCGTTCCCAGGGAAGGGGATGGTGCAGTTACGGGGTTGAATGGATGTTGGGCAAGAAACACCAAATCTGGGCATTGGAGATGCAAAAGGAGGCTAGAAATGCCAGATTTGGGGTGGGAGAAGCAAAGCAAGAGGTGCAATGAAAGGATGCATGGATTTTGGGGCAGGAAGTGCAAAATTTGGCAGTTTGGAGATGCAAAGGGAATGGAGGGACAAGGTGAAAAAGGAGGAGCCATTTCAGAGACTGGTGGGGAGAGGGGTAGGGTGACATTTGGGTGCAGAAATGGGGGTTTTGGCCAAATTGGACTCACCACACTGAAGCATGAACCAGGCCCAGAGAAGCAATGTCCGACGAGGCCCCATCTGCACCACGCGCCGCAGAGAGGACGGTAAGAAGGGGCGTGGGGTAACCCAGGCATCCAGGGACCCACCCTGCCCCATAGACCCCACAACCCCCCGGAATGGAAGGGGGACCTATATGTCCAGGACCCACCTTGACCCTGCTCTACCCCATTGACCCCATTCCCACCTAAAATTGGGCAGGGGACCCAGGCATTTGGGAGCTCACTCTGCCACACTGTACCCCATAAATCCCCATAGCTGGGCAATGGAAGCAGCTATCCAAGACCCACTCCACCCCACTGCACCCCACACAACCCATTCCCACCTAAAACGGGACAGGGGACCCCACATTTCAAGGACCCATCTTGCCCCACCGTGCCCCACACTGCCATATCCCACTAAAATGGGGCAGGGACCCACGGTATCCATGCACCCCACTTCACCCCATAGACCCCACAATGCCCCAGAGAAGGACAGGAGACTCAGGTGCCCACCTTGCCCCACTCCACCCCATAGACCCCATAACCCCCCAGAATGAGGAAGAGGATGAAGGCATCTGGGACCCACCCTGCCCCGTTCTACCCCAGAGACCCCATCACGCTCCCCGCCCCCCTCAAATGGACAGGGGACCCAAGTGTCCAGGACTCACCATGCCAGGGCCACGGGGCTGTGACTCCTCCAAGGGCTCCGGGTTTTTGTAGGGGGCAAAGGGGTAGCAGCAGCCAATGGCGTGCTGGCTCCACCCCCCCCCCCTCAGAGCCACCCCCACTGGTCTCCGTGGAGGGGGTGGGGTCTGGGGGGCACCCTGGCCCTGGGGGCAGAGATAAGATCTGGGGCTGGATGAATTCAGGCTGGTGCTGGCGCCAGCAGGGCGGCGGGGGGGTGGCGGTGGTGGCTCCTCTGTGGTCTTTCCATCCATCTGTCTGTCCAGTGATGCCTCCATCCATCTGACTGTCCAGTCATGCCTCCAACCATCTGTCCTTTCATCCCTACTTCCGTCAATCCATCTCTCCTTCAATCCCGCCATCTACTCCTTCATTTATCCGTATGTTCACGCAATGATCCATCCAACCATCCATCCATCTGTCCGTCCATCCATCCTCTCCATTCACTCCTCATCCATCCACCCACCTGTCCATTCAATGCTTCTTCCAAGAATTCTTCCAAGCTTCTTCCAACCATCCCTTCATCCATCCAATGATCCCTCCGTCCGTCCATCCATCCCTCTATCTGTCTGTCCATCTATTCATCCCTAATTCATCCTTCCTTTGATCCATCCATTCATCCAAGGGTCCCTCAATCCATTCTTCCATCCATCCATCTATCTGTCCACCCAACCCTCCAACAATTCGTTCCTCAGTTGATCCCTCCATCCGTTCCTCCATCCATCCATGAATACAGCAATCCCTCCATCCCTCTACCCATCCAATGATCCCTCAATCCATTCCTTCCATTAATCCCTCCATCCATCCACCCATCCCTCCTAGAATTCCTTCCTCAGTTGATCCCTCCATCCGTCCGTTCCTCCATCCATCCAACGATCCCTCAATCCATTCTTCCATCCATCCCTCCATCCATCCACCCATCCCTCCAACAAGTCCTTCCTCAGTTGACCCCTCCATCCATCCATTCCTCCATCCATCCGTCCATCCAATCATCCCTCCATCCATCCAAGTGTTCTCCCATCTCTCCATCCACCATCCCTCCTTCCATCCTTCCATCCCTCCATCCCTCCATCCATCCACCCACCCGCTCCTTCATCCATCTGTCTGGACACAATCCCTCCTCCCCCATTCCCACCCCTCCATCCCTGCACCCCCCAACCCCCTTTTTGCCACCCCCCCAACCCCGAGGACCCAGGAGGCTGGGTCTGACATGGGGCAGGGCCGTGTTTGGGGACGCTCGGGTCCCTCTGCTCTCCTGCTCCAGATAATTGGGGCTGCGACGGGGCAGGAGCCTTTTGTTCTCGGGAACAATAGGCACGGACGAGGCGGGGTGGCAGGGGGGGCGGACGGGGGGGGGGACACGGGGGTGACACCCAGGGTCCCAGGTGGGTCTGGTGTTGGGGGGTTGGGGGAGGCAAAGCTCCATGGAGCACCCACAGACCCACCAGAATAGGTGGGGGAGGGCACCTAGGTGCATGTAGGAGGGACCCCCCCCAGATATCCCCAAGGACCCCCTCATCACCTCCATAATGACCCAAGTGCCTGGACACCCCCTCCTGAAGCCCCCCCCCCATTGTCCTGAGGGTCCCAGGGCACCTTCCCCACCCTCCAAAGCACCCAATTCCCCCCCTCCCATCCCCAAATCAACGTGCCCTGGGGGGTCCCAAGCATCTGCGGACCCCCACCCCAAACCCTTGGAGGACCCAGGTTTGGGGACCCCCCTCCTGCCACCCCCATAGGGACTTCAGGGGTCCCTCCCCACCCCACAGAGGATCCCAGGCATTTGAGGGGCCCCTCCTCAGACCCCCCACCACCACCCTGTGGGACATAGGGGTGTGGGGGGACTGTCCCGAACTCCACCCCCCAAGGGACCCAGGCATCCAAGGCGGCTGTGGGTCAGCCCCACCTTCGTCGCCGCTAATTGCTGAGCAAATGAACAGGCGGCACCGGGGCATCACGGCCCGGAGAGCCGCTAACGAGGGGCCCGGATGCCGTGGGGTCCCCCTCCCCACCAGCCATACAGGGGGCTTGGGCGTTCCCTGGGCAGGTTTGGGGGGTAGCTGGGGAAATTTGGGGGGCTTGGGGTGGTTTAGGGGGGCCCTGGGGTAGGTTGGAGGATCCATGAGGTGTTTTTGGGGGTCCATGAGGTGGTTTTGGGGGTCCATGGGGTGGTTTGAGGGGTCTATGGTGTGGTTTGAGGGGTCTACGGGGTGGTTTTGGGGGATCCCTGAAGGGGTTTGGGGTCCCCAGGTTGGATATCGGGGGCATCCTGGTGTGATTTGGGTGGTGTCCCTGTGGTGGGGTTTGAAGGGGCTTTGGGGGGGGGGATGAAGGGGTCTCTGGGGTGGTGTTGGGGGTCCATTAAAGGTTTGGGTGCACCCTGGGGTGGTTTAGGGAGGGTTCTTGGAGGGGTTTGGGGATCCCAGGAGGATTTAGGGTGTCCCTGAGGTCATTACAGGGAGGTCCTTCAGGTGGTTTGAGGAGGTCCCTGGAAAGATTTGGGGCATCTCTGGGGTGGATTTGGGGGTCCTCAGAGGGTCTGGAGGGTCCTGGGGTAGTTTGGGGGGGGGACTCTGGAACAGTCTGGGGGTCCCAGGAGGGATTTAGGGGATCCCTAGGCTGGTTTGAGGGGACCCTGGAGGGATTTGGGTGTTCTGGGGGGCCTGAAGGGGTCCCTGAGGAGATCTGGGATTCTATGGAGGGTTTGGGAGCTCCTTGTGATGGTTTATGGGGGTCTCTACTGGGATTTGGGCTGGTCCTGGAGCAGCTTGGAGGTCCTATGGGGGATTTAAGGGGTTCCTGGCATGTTTGGGGGGGTTTCAGGAGCATTTTGGGGATTGCAGTGGGATTTAGGAGCTTCCTAGGGTGATCTGAAGGTGTCTCTGGGGTCATTTTGGGAGTCCCCGGAGGAGTTTGGGGATTCCAGAGGGGGCTGAGGGGGTCCCTGTGGAAGTCTGGGGTGTCTCTGGGGTGGTTTTGGGGGTCCATGGAGGGTTGGGGGGACCCCAGAGTGGGTTAGGGGGGTTCCTGGAGAAATGTAGGGGTCGCAGGGGAGTGTTTAGGGAGTCCCAGGGGGTACTTAGGTTGTCCATGGGGTAACAGGAGGGTGCTTGCAGTAGTTTTGCGGTCCCTGGAGCGGTCTTGGGGTCTCTTGGGGCCCCATGTTGCGGCCACAAGGCCTACCCCAACACCAAGGCCAAGGCCAAGGCCTATCCCAACACCAAGGCCAACCCCAAACTTTCAAGTCCCACACCCTTCTCCCCACACCCTTCAGGACCCCACCATACTCCCAGCACTCCCCAAAATCCCTGAAGGCCCCATGCTGGGGCCACAAGGCCTACCCCAATGCCAACCCCAAGACCAAAGCCAAGGACAAGGCCAACCCCAACACCAAGGCCAGCCCCAACCCCAACACTAAGGCCAACCTCAAGCCTCCAAGTCCCTCACCCCTCTCCTCCCACCCCTCAGCACCCCACCATGCTCCCAGCACCCCCCAAAACCCCTGAAGGCCCCATGTTGGGGCCACAAGGCCTACCCCAACCCCAAGGCCAAGGCCAAGGCCTATCCCAACACCAAGGCCAACCCCAACCCCAACACCAAGGCCAACCCCAACCCTCAAAGTCCCCCACCCCTCTCCCCACACCCCTCAGCACCCCATAATGCTCTCATCACCCCCCAAAGCTCCCTGAAGCCCCCATGCTGGGGCCACACAAGGCCTACTCCTACACCAACCCCAATGCCAAGGCCTACCCCAACCTCAAGGCCAAGGCCAAGGCCCTCCCCAACACGAAGGCCAACCCCAACACCAAGGCCAACCCCAAACTTTCAAGTCCCACGCCCCTCTCCCCACACCCCTCAGCACCCCATAATTCTCCCAAAGCTCCCTGAAGGCCCCATGTTAGGGCTTCTGTCACCATGGCCTTCCTTGGGAAGTCCTGGCTGAAGGTGGTGTTGTACCCATAGATGATGACCCGCGCCAAGCATGTGAAGGAGACCAGCCCCTGATCCCCATCTTGCACCAACACCTGGAAGCCCACCAGCTCCCTGTTCACCTTGCACGTCCCAGTGAATTTGTAGAAACAACTACTCCCAAAACCCCAGTAGCGACCATCGAAGGTGGCATAATATAGGTCCCCACCATGCAGGTGTCATTGCAGAGGACCAAGCCCTGGGTGCCCTGGCGGGGTGCTGAGCAGTTTTGAGGGGTGCATTGTAGAGGCTGTCTTCCAGGCATGACAGTGCTGTGGGTAGGAGGGGAGTGCAGAGAGGATGTGTTGTAAATCCCAAATCTCCGTGAAATGTGTGCACTGCAAGCCCCAAATCTGAGTGCAACTTGTGCATGCAACACTGAATTTGCACCCCAAGGACCATGCAGCACTGAATTTACACCCGAGGAGCATGCAACACTGAATTTGCACCCTGAGGAGCGTGCAACACCAAATAGCATTGGTGATTCTGGGTGGGCAATAGGAGCTGTAATATTTCTCGATGGGTGCAACGGGCAGCAAGAAGAGCTTGGGGCTGGTGCAAAGGTAGGAGATGGCCATGGCAGAACTTGCAGTGGCGGTTTGAAGTGGTCAGACAGCGATGGGAAGCACAGAGACAGCTCAGGTGTTAAAAGGGGATGCAAGAGGTTGGTGCAAAAACGCAGTGCAAAAGGAAATGCAAAAGGGAAGCAAGAGGAGGGATGCAAGAGGAGATGCAGACAGGAAACAAGACGAGAGGTGCAGAAGGAGGCATGGGAGAAATGAGTGCAAAAGGAGAAAAAAAAAAGGGCTGCAAAAATGCAACGCAAAAAGGGAGCGCAAGGATTGGGAGCAAAAGCGCATGCAAAAAAAAGCGATGCGAGAGGAGGGTGCGAAAAAGGTGATGCAAACGGTGGTGCAAAAGGTGATGCAAGAAGCGGGTGCAAAAATGCAATGCAAAAGGGGGGGTGCGGCCAAGTGCAAGAGCATGCATTAATGTTCATTAGCACGCCAGTAGATGGCAGCATCGACACGGGAGTGGGAGCAAGGGGCCCGGGTGTCCCAGAGCCACCCCAGTGGGACGTCAGCATCCGAGCCCCCGCCCCCAGCACTCACCTCCCAGTTAAGACCAGTGCAACGCCCTCATGGGCGTCCCCACCATGGCTGGGAAATAAGGGGAGGGTCGGGGGGGTCCCAACACCTGCGTCCCCTTGCATGGAGCAGTGTCGTGAAATTCATGGGTCCCTGGAGGGTTTGGGGTCCCCCAGAACCTTTGGGACTCCCTTGGTCAC
Organism: Oxyura jamaicensis; assembly: GCF_011077185.1. Lineage (NCBI taxonomy): Eukaryota > Metazoa > Chordata > Aves > Anseriformes > Anatidae > Oxyura > Oxyura jamaicensis. Next base: position 6,984 of record NW_023312231.1, read on the forward strand.
CTTCATAGGGAGGATTCCCCAAATTCATGGGTCTTTTTTATGGTCTGGGCCTAACCCTTCCAGCTTCAGGAGCCGGCAAACCTCTGACATTTTTTTTTAAAGGCATTTTATAGGGAAAAAAATATATTTTTTAATTCCTAATATTTAGTCCCAGGCAATGATTTCCCCTCCCCACCCCTATCCCCCAGTAATTCTCCTCAAAACACCATAGCCCCTTGTGTTTTTATCACAAACTGCCATCCCATTGTGCCCCGCAGATTTACAACACCAAAAGCTCTTTTTCAATTTTTTTTCCCTCTTTTTTTTTTTTTTTTTTTAAAATTTAATTTTTTTTTTTTTTTTAAATTGTGTTCAATTATTTTTCTTTTTTCCTCTTTGTCTATTTGGATTTGTGTTTGCACCAGGTTAAATCCTTGCAATGTTCACACTTAAATCAAGACTCAGTTCCTTCTCCCTTTGTTAAATTAATGAACTTCTTTCATTTTGCACCTTGGGCACACCATTTCTTTTTCTTTTTGCATTTGCATCGGGTTAAATCATTGCCCTTTCCGCATTCGCACCCAGATTATTTCTCCCCATTTTTGTATTTACACTCGGTTAAATCATTACAGTCTGTGCGTTTGCACCTGAGCTGGGCTATTTCTCGCCCTTTTATCACTTGGTACTGTTTGCATTTGCACCCAGGCTAAATTATCTCTCCACCTGTTTGCATTTGCATCGGGTTTTCTTGCTCCTTCTGCATTTGCACCAGGCTGAAGCATCACACTGCTTGCGTTTGCATCTGACCTGAATTATTTCTCCCTCTTTTTTTTGCATCTGCATCAGGTTAAATCTTTGCAATTTTTGCATTTGAACCTGACACGATTTATTTCTGCCCCTTTTTCAATTTGCTTCAGGTTAAATTACTGCTCTTTTTGCATATTTGCCCTGGCTGGGGTTATTTCTCCCCCTTTTTTATTTATTTTTCCTCCCCTCTCTGACCTGCTGCATTACCTTCTCTCCCCACCTCTGCTTTTCTTCCACCTCCACAATCTCACAGAGACGAATTTTAAACAAAACGCTCTGAAACCTCTTGGATCCGGATTCCTTTTTTTTTTTTTTTTTAGGGGGGAAATAAATAAATAAATTTGCTTTTCGCAGGCGGGATTGTGAAACCGCTGGTTTACACAGCCGTTACACAGGGATTAACCCCAGGGAAGCGTGTTGCTCCTTGCTAAAGATCCGTTTCGTTTCGCAGAGCAATAATCCGGGTGTTGCACAAGGGAAAGAAAAAAAAAAAAGCCCCTCGGTGTTTGCGGGCTTCCGTCCCCTTTGCCTGAAAATCGCGACCAAAATCTGGTTGGAGCTGGGATTTTTTTTGCGAAAGGGGTTGCAAAAACAAAACAAAACAAAACAAAACAAAGAAACAACAAAACATAACGTGTGCACCGAGTTCCCTGCTGCTCCTTGCTCGTGAGCACAGAGTGGAGAGCTTGGACAAACACGGCTCAGGTTGCAAAAGCAGCCGGGCGTCTCGCCAGCTCCTCTCCGGTTTCTGGGAAATTTGGGTCTCCCGCTGCCAAAGCCGCCTTCGCCTCCCGCTTGCGTCTTTGCTTTTGCAATGGGATAGCTGAGACGGGGCCCCGGGGAAGGGGGGGACACACCTGATATTTCTGCTCCCTGGAGGTTAAATAAAGAGCAGTGACGGCCTTGCACAATCGGGGCTGGGAGGGTGCAAAGCACGGTGGCCTGGCAGGCTTGTGATTTCAGTGCCTGTGGCTTTGGGGTGGCAAAGCACATGATTTTGCCTTGCAGTGCCCCTTGTTTTGCGTTGCAGTGCACCTTGTTTTGGGTTGCAATGCCCCTTGCTTTAGGTTGCTATTCCCCTTGCATTGGGGGTTGCGATGCCCCTCGCTGCGGGTTGCAGTTCCCCTTGTGCTGGGGGTTGCAATGACCCTCGCTGAGGGTTGCAGTGACCCTTGCTTTGGATTTCAACGTGCCTTGCTCTGGTTTGCAATCAGCCTTGCTGTGGGTTTGCAATGCATTTTTTTTTGTAGGGTCACTGCACGTTGTTTTGAGCCACAATGCACTTTGCCCTGATGGCCACTTGCCCCTTTCTCTGGGGGTTGCACCCTGTTTTGACATTGCATGACCCGGCTTGGAAAGGGTTGATCACATGGGGTCACCTCCATTTATTTTATTTATTTTATTTTTTGAGGGAAAAAAAAAATGCTCTGCTGGGTTTTAATTCCCAGATGAATGCCCTTCGCTAGAATTGACATCTTCCAGTTTATCAACAATACGAGAGAAAACATTTTTCCAGGGAAATTGTCAAGCTCCGACTCCACGCAAATATTTGGGCTCAAAAGTAGTAGATTAAGTCCTGTGCCTGGGGAGGACATTCAAAACCAGGCAGTGATTAATCACCTTCAGTTTATCACAGCTTTTGCATGTTATCTGGTGAATTTGGTGTTCTGGGGAAGATCATCACTTGCTAGATTTTTCAAGGGCAGGTTGTGAATGGCCCAAATTGGGTGATTTATGATGGTCTGGGGATGTTTTTAGAATCTCTTTCGGTTAGCTAGAATTCCTCTGGGATTGTGTTAAATTTTGTAATAAATTTTAGGACGTTGTTAGAATTGCTTTGGGATTTGCTTTAATTGGTTTGGGATGCATTATAAATGCTTTGTCCTAATTGAGGGATACTTGATCTTTTTAATGGTTTTAGGGTTTGTTACAAATACTTTGGGGTTTGTTATCATGCTTTGGGATGGTTTTATAATTAATTGCCTGGGAATTTTTTGTCATTAACCGCTTTAGGATAATTCCCCCTCTCTCCAGTTATGAGGGATTGCACAAAACTTGTTATTGTTGTGAGATTCTTGCTTGAAGTGGAAAGCTCCAGAAGTCAAGCAGCTGCTGATGGCAATAATTTCCTGCTGAGCTGATGGAAATGAAGATTTTGGTGGACTTGATGTGACCTTGCATGGATTTCATAGGAAACGATTTATTTATTTATTTATTTTTTTAAATTATTATCTTTTCAAAATACAGATAGTCGAGTCAAGTATTACATAAAAAAGAACTCCCAGGGAGAAGATTCATGTCTGTATGTGTCTGCTGTCAATTTGAGCAAGCTGCATGCTATAACAAGCCCAATAATTCACTTATTTAGCAGCAAATTCTCTTTTTAAAAAAATCTTTCTTTGCTTTAATATTAATTTATCATTTTTCTATCTTTTAATTTTAATTTATGATTTATTTATCATTTAATTTTAACCTGTTATTCCTTCTTTGCTTTAATTTCTCGGCCTGTTGTGTCTCTAAACACAAGAGCTGAGCTTGTGTTTGTGTCGTTTCCACAATAATTTGGCTGTGCTCTCAGGTGGAAACATGTCAGGTAGTTTCATGATGGGAAATGAGTCGGATTGATTTCACAGCAGGAAACATGATAGGTTATTTTATGGGGGGAAGCACGCTGTGTTCTTTCAAAATGGAAAATAAATCTGCTTGTTTCCCTTTGAGAGTTACGCTGGGTTATTTCCCTTTGAGAATTATGTTGGGTTCTTTCCCTCTGAGAATTACAATGGGTTGTTTCAACATGGAAAATAAATCTGCTTGTTTCCCTTTGAGAATTATGTCGCGTTGTTTCAACATGGAAAATAAACATGGTTGTTTCCCTGTCAGAAATATGTCGGGTTATTTCCCTTTGATAAATATGTCGGGTTATTTCCCTTGGAGAAATATGTCGGGTTGCTTCTCTTTGAGAATTGCGATGGGCAATTTTTTTTTTGAGAATTACGTTGTTTTTTTTTTCTTTGAGAATAACATTGGGTTATTTCCCTTTGATAATCAGGCTGGTTTGTTCCAACATGGAAAATAAATCTGGATGTTTCCCTCTGAGAAATACGTTGGGTTGTTTCACCATGAGCAAAACTTTGAGGTGTTTCCCCGCTAACAATGGAAATGGAGAATTTGGAAATGGAAATGAGAGTTCCCTTTTTTCCCCTCACCCCAGGAACTGCAGAGCAAAAATAAATAAATAAACAAATAAACATCAAATAAACCAAAAACCACCCCAAGCAATGTGAAAAATAAAATAATAATAATATTGTAAAAAAGGTTTATTTTTAACCCAACAGCAGGCAGCATTATACTGAAAACAGTCAACAGGAACAGTGCATTTCTGGGGAAAAATGGCAGGGATTTGGGTCTGCCACCCTCCATTTTGTGCTTATTGTGGATCGGGGTATTTATTGCGCTTTCCTTCAGGCCGCTCCGGTGTGGATGAGTCATCTCAGCATTGAGCTCTACCTGAAGTAGATCAGGCCTTTAAAAAAAACTTATTTTTCTCACCAATTTGAGGCCTTTTTTTTTTTTGCCTCCTACCGTTGACATCCGTCATAGCTCAGTGCTAGTTTTCCCTCTGCACTTGCAGAAACTCAACCTGAGACATTTCTTGGTGCTTCTATATGCGTGAAAACCTCTGCAGGACTATTTACAAGAAGTGCATGAGCTGGTGTGTGTGAAAACTCTCCTCTTGCCTCTGTCCCCTCATGGTTTCACCTACTGCACGGGGTAGACGGGGGCTTCCACTTCCATCCGCACGATGTTGGAGGCGCGGCTGGAAGAGACGAAACATGGGCAGCCATCAGGGTCCCCCCTGGAAGAGGAACCACTAGACCTTCCTCTTCCTCATCGCATCCCCACCAGGAGGGAGGAAAGTTGCATTTTCCCCTTCCCAAAAGGTGAGTTTTGCTCAATGGAACCATGTTTTTATGGGGCTAATCCCATCCCAATGCAGGGGACTGAGGGAAAAGCTTCCAAGCCTGGCTACCAACTTCAGGTGTTGTTGCCTTCATCCTCCACATCATGGATATCGCCCCCCAAAATTGCAGTTCCCTCACCGTCCCCCACCCCCTTAAGGCAACCTTGTCTGATGTCCTGCAGGATCATCCTCGTAGCCCGCAGCGGAGGGAGGGCAGGGGTTAGAATGTTGCACGAGGGCATGTTGGGGTGTCATGCATTGGTGTGGAGGTGCTGTGCAGGACAAGCAGCATGGTGGGAGGGCTGGGGAAGGCAGTGGAGTGAGGGCAAGCTGGTGGGCACACAAGGGCAAGGCGTGCAGGCAAGCAAGCGGGAGGTGGAGATGGAGCAGCCCTTGGAGGCATCATCATCGCCCTTCATCAATGGCTTCAGGATTGCCCTGAAGTCGACAAAATGTTTATAGCTGGCAAAAGGGCTCTATGTTGGGCAAGACTGTTCATTAACTGGAAAAATCGCTCTGTATTCAACAAGTTACTTTGTATTTTGCAAAATCAATCAGTATTTGTCAAGATCGAGGCATGTTCAAGAAGATTGCTCTGTTTGCTAAGCTCGCTTTATATTGGGCAAGACTGCACTATACTTGAAAAAATTGCTCTATATTTAGTGAAAACACTTTATAGTCAGCAAGATTGATTACCCTATTTTCCACTGAATTGCTGTACATTTGTCAAATTACAATACTCAGGAAGATTGATCTGTATTTGGCAAGATGGCCCTATATTCAACAAAATCACGCTGTATTCAGGAAGATCACTCTGTATTTGGCAGGATGGCTCTGACAAAATCACTCTGTGTTTAGCAAAATCACCTTATTTTGGGCAAGTTTGTTCTTTATTCACTGAAACCGCTGTTCAGCCAAACCGCCCTGCATTTGTCTCTTTCCTCTTTGCTTCTCACAGGGAGAAAATGTTGGTCTGAGGAGCATAGCGAAGCAGAAAACATCCCATGAGATACTGTGGTACCACTTTTCAGCTTGATCTTTGCACAGCTTTTTCTTTTTACAAATAAATCTTTACTGATCATCAGGATTATGGCCAAAAAAAGCATTTCATCCAGGATGTCCTACATCAAAGCTAATGCACTGGGAGTCTACTCTTCATACGCGTGCCTCTAACACCGGCCCATGCCGAGGCACCAGAGAACCCCAGTGACTCAGGGAATTCATTAGAGAGTGTAGATCACACTAAGCCTCATCCAACCGTGGGGCTGAAGGGGCGTTTGTAGCGTGAGACGTGACAACAAAGGAGCAGAGTCACTTACCAGCATAATTTCCTTGGGTTTGTGTGTCAGTCGCTGTGGATGAAACCAAAGAAGATGGAGAAGTCCTTTCCAGATGCCTCCTTGCCCAACCCTTTGATGCCCCACGGAGGTTGTTCCCTACCCTCTTGCTTGCCCGGGGTTAAAAAATACCAACCCACATTTTTGGGGGAGGTCTTTGGGAGTTACTCACCATCCCGCAAAATCCTTGGCTTTCCAGGCATCAATGACATCTGCTATGTTCCTCACAGTGCGGCCGTCGGGCAGCTTCAGGTCGTCGCTGGCGTCCCCGTTGAAGTTGCCGCAGGGGGCACAGAGACGGTTGACCAAGGCGGCCCTTGCGGTCAAGGTCACCTCCCCGCTGGGGCTGAAGAGCACGTCCAACCCTGACGTGTGGGAGATGGTGACGTTCCCTGCCGCCGTGCTCAAGGAAATGGCTTCAGACACCTCCGCTGGCAGGCGGGTGAAGAGACCGTTCACCTGCAGGGATGAAAAATGCCAGAAATGGGTTAGAAATGCCCAACCACCCTGTAAAGCGATGCAGGTCAACGCAATGATCTTGGTGTTGAAGGTTCCATGGGAAATGGGACCACATACTGCACTAGAGCAATAATCCCTTTAAAACTTCATCAAGGAAATGAAATCATTTAGTCATTGAGTCATTGAGTTATTTAGTTATTTAGTCATGCTGGACACTCTTGGGCAGTATTTTGTCCCTGAACTGCAGCTGCTGAATGTCTTTCTTTGGGCAAATCTACCCAGCTCAACATAAATTTCTCAATGTCTATCCCAAAAGGAGACCTTCAACCTCATCCTGAAGTAGTAATTTAAAATGGGCCAGAAATCTCAGATTTTGCACCCAGGAGATAAACTAACTTTAGTGATCCTCTGGAATATAGGACTGAGAGGAAGAGTGGGTAAATCCCACCCAAATTCTGCATCTTAATTTAATTTCTCATCTTCTTTGACTGCAAGGATTGTCCATGCCCCGCTCCGGCTTACCCACACCTCCATGTTGTTGTTCACGGTGATGAAAGCGTCGCGGAAGAAGACAAAGATAGCCACGGCGGCTGGGATGCCATCATCCCGACACTCGCTGACCTCCACCACCACCTTGAACCAGTTGGGCGACCGCTCATCGCAGAGGGCGGCGATTTTGTAGGTGCCGCTGAAGGGGAGCCTCCCCCCAGCACCGTCGAACGTGGTCAAGGAGGCCCCCGGGGAGATCCGGCACCAGCCCTCCTGCTTGATGCACCTCTGCACCCCTTCCCGCGTGGCACAGACCTCGTCTGGGGGACACCGGGTGGCCTCGCAGATGAGTCCCCGGGAGGGGTGGCAGTTGCATTTCGTGGAGCAGTTGTTGGAGACGACGGTCTCTCCCGCCTCGAAAGGAAAGGCTCAGAGGTTAGTCCACATGGATGCCACCTCCAAACTACCCCCCAGACCTCCCTGCTTCAAAGAAGGGAGATGTCCCACAAAGAGACAGAAAAACCATGAGACCTATTGGGTGAAATTTGTGCAAGTCAACAAACAAATCACCCTGCGGTCCAGTGGAGCAAAATAGGCACTTTAGGATGCTATTAATTGCATGATTTTGGACGTGTGTCCCTAAAATGAAGTGGCCATCCACCTCACTGAAGACTGAGTCCCAAAATAAGTTGTGTTGACTAGGCGGGACAAGCAACTTCCTCAAAGATTGACCCCCCACATCCTTTGCATCATCTAGGTGGGACAACCCACCTCATTAAAGCTTGAGACCCCAAACCTGTTGCATTGACACAGTGGGGCAATCTACCCCATCAACCCCCCAAATCAAGTAGATGGGACAACCCACCCCACAGTCCTTCCTCAACCTGATTTCCACTAAAAGCACCAAGGCCAAGCCTCGAGGGCCAACCTCACCTTAAAATACCGTCCCTGGTGCACGCAGCCGCATTGCTCCAGGGACACGCAGGCTTCTCCGTCGAAGAGGTACCCATCGTCACACTGGCATCCCTCAAAGCACGTCCAGCTGCATGGGGCTGGCACGGAGAGGCTGGCGCAGGTGAAGTCGCAGGTACGGGTGCAGAGCTCATAGTGGCTGTGCGGTGGGCAGGAGAGGGCTGGAAAGAAAGGAAAAAATACCATTACTGCCCCCAAAAATCATTTTTGCTTGAAACAAAGAGGGCTGGAAGACCCATGCACAGTTGATGGTCTTGGGTATCTCTGGCAGCTCCAAAAGATGATAAAGCCATAAAATCCTGCTTTTATCACCCAAGTTAAAGCATCTGCATGCCACTGATCACCTCTGAAGCAAATTAGAGGGACTCCTCTTTCAAAATCTTTTGACATAAATAGTGAAGTTTTGGAGGTAGCGGGCAGAAATTTCTTTCAGGGTATTTTGGGTGGGAAACAGGCAATTGAAGCCTTCAAGTGAGCTTTTTGGGTGAGGTTTGAAAGCATTTCAAGGCTATCTCATGGACTGGGAGGGAGTTAAGCAAAAAGCAGCTTTGCATGATTTTATGCAGATCATTCTTACATCATCTTCATCCGGATGGTAAAGGTTTGCCTCAAAAGCAGGGACACAATCACAAAATTTGAGGGTTTTGATGCGGGGAACTGTGGATCAGGGGGGAAAATAGGGCTTGAAGCGTCTCCATGGGGATAATTCAGAGCACTTACGGCAAAAAGTCACCGTTCTCCATCCTCCAATCTCAGCCCCGGCAGCCTGGCAAGCAGCGGCGTAGGCTTGGAGGCTGTGGCACAGGGCATCCCGGGCACCATCAGCAGCACAGACGTCATGGAGGCAGTGGTGGAAATACTCCACCGGGCTCACCCGGTGGTGGCACGTCCCAAAAGGTCCCGTTGGGTCCCGGATGAGCCCGCAGGAGTCACCGGTGCTGTAGGGAGCAGTGGCAGAAGCATCGCATACGGGGCAAGCATTGCCATTGCAACCGTCAGTGCATGCTCCATCTTCTGCTGGCATCTTCCAGGAGGTGACAAATTCCTCGGTGCTCTTCGCCAAGGACCCCCCAGGCAGCTGGAAGTCATCACCGGGGTCCCCATTGAAGTTGCCACCCAACCCACAGACGCGGCCCCGGTAGGCTTCGGGGATGGTGATGAGGAGGTAGGTGGCCGCGTTGTAGAGGAGCCGGAGGCCGGCGGCGGTCTGGAGGACAATGTTGTTCCCTTCTTGGCCAATCCGTAGCTTCTTGTCCTCCGTCACCAGCGGCAGCGTGAAGTGCTCCCCGTCCACCTGAAATGGGGATGGAGCATGCCCTTGTGCACCTTGTGCATGAAATGAAACAGATTTTGCATGCACACATGCTCCAAAGGGTCTTGCACGCGTGCGTGCAGAGGGATGAGGACATCCTGACTTCCCAATGGCGTGACTCGGCACGCACGTGTGCAACGCTGGATTTTTCATGCATGCATTTAGCAGGGGGTTGGCCATTTGGCCAGGGCATTTTGCATGCACCAAGATTTTGCACGGACGTGTGCACATCCTGACTCCAGTGGGGAGATTTTGCATGCAGCAAAGATTTTGCATGCATGAAGGGATTTTTGCATGCATGGATGCACTGATTTATATATATATATTTTTTTTTAACGTGCATTTGTGCATCAAGGTGTTTGGTTTCATCCCTGCATGCACCGAGGCACATAGCCCTGCCAACTTACCGTCACCTCCCACTTCCGACCCCTCTCCATGCTGACCGTGTACCCGTGGATGGAGACGGCCACTTTCTTTGTCAGGGCCACGTTGCCCCGTCCGCTGACGTCGTGCTCCAGCAGCACCGAGAAGTTGGCCAGCCGCTGCTCCGGCTTGCAGACCCGTGCCAGGACGTAGTTGCAGGACCCCTGGAGGTCAAAGGCTCTCCCATCGAACGTCACGTAGTGCGGGTCGCCCGACACCACCAGCCGCCCGTAGCCGGCGGGGTAGCACCCCAGCACCCCGTCCTCCACTCGACACTCCTCGTGGGCACCACAGGAGGCTTCCTTACACTCCACCACCCCGTTGGCTTTGCAGATGCACCTCTCCTGGCACGAGGCGTAGAAATCCTCGCCCTTCTTGTAATAGCGGCCCCGGTGCTCGCAGCCACACTCGCTCGCCGGCACGCACTCAGCGCCGCTGAGGACGAAACCTTCATCGCAGAAGCAGCCTTCGGTGCACGGAGCTGATGCACAGCCCTCGGGGCTGGCTCGGCCCCGGCATGTGGTCGGGCAGCCGTTCCCGCACAGCTCGTAGTGGGAATGCTGAGGGCAGACAGGGGCTGCAAACAGAAAGGGAGAAAATCCAAAGCCCCGCTCAGATTTGCAGCCAAAAACATCAGGGAGAGGATTTCTCTCATTGCACTGAGGCTTGAGGAGAAAATCCAAGCAAGTCTTTGGTGGTGGAGCATCATTACAGCTCCGGAGAGCAATGCAAACTTATTTTGCATTTCTCTTCCATGCTCTGTGTAAGAATCTGGGGGGAAATAGGGATTTATTTTTCATTTTCCTTCCTTGCGTGGAAGAACGTGGAGGGCAGTATGGACTTATTTTGCAGCAATGCATGAAGGAAGATGAGTTTTGCTTCGACAATGAGTTTGAGGGACTTTTCCCACACCTGTGATTGTATCTTAACTCATCATCTGGCCTTGGAGACATGGAGGGAGACAATACAGTAGTTGCACTGGAAGAAGTGGAGAGTGAGGCAAACAAACCCAGTTTTAGAGGCATTTTGTCTTCCCTTTGGCTCTAAGCAAAGCCAAGAGCATGCAGTTGGGCTTGAACTCTTATTTTCTGGCCAAAAAGAGGGAGAAACCTCCCTTCATCCCCACTCACCGCAGAAGGACGGCGTCCTCCACTGCTCCACGCCGACGCCGTTGCTCTGGCACTCGGTCATGTAGGCGGCGATGGCTTTGCACAAGATATCCCGGCGTCCTTTGTACTGACAGGCATCGAAGGCACAATCCTCCAGGAAAGTCCCGGGGTTGACAGCCCGGTGACAATTTCGGAAGGGTCCCCCAGCCCTGGCGATCACCCCGCAGTAGCCATCACCGCGGTAGAGTCGTTTCTGCTCCTCGTTGCACACTGGGCAATCCCCCACGCAACCAGCCGAGCAACCAGGGACATCTCCAACCTTCCAGCTATCGGCCAATTGGATTTCATCCTTGGCACGTTTTCCATCCCGGGCAATGAAGTCATCATTGGGGTTGCCATTGGCGTTGCCACAGAGGCCACAGACAGCACCGGCATAGGCATCGGGGAGGATGACGCGCGCGTAGCTGTACCAGTCGAAGCTCACCCGCAAGCCAAATTTGGTGCGGACGAAACCATGGACGCCGCTGTGGTAGAGCTCAAACTGGTCCTTCTGGGTGAATGGGAGCTCCACGAAGGCACCGTTGAGCTGGGGAAGGAGGTAAAGAGGGTCATGGTGGTGGTGGGTTCATGCGATGCGCTCAAGATTGGGGAGTTTTTGCAAAACCTTTTGCATGGGGAGGATTTATGGGGCTTTTCTGCAAAAACAGGGAGGATTTCTGGGCAAGTGCAAATCAGCCAAGATCTGAGTGTTCTTGCAAAACACTGCAGAAGAAGGATTGCTGGCAAAGGCAGCGTGGGGGGGATTTTTGCAAACCCTTTGCAGGGGGAGGGTTTTGTGTCCGAATGCAAATCACTCAAGATTTGGGTGCTTCCACACAATGTTTTGCAAGAGGAAGGATTTGCAGGCAAAGACAAATCGATCCGGATTTGGGTGTTTCTTCAAACTTGGGATCTGTGGGGCTTTTGTGAGTTTATTTGTTCACGGAACCTTTTGCACGAGGAAGATTTCCTGAAAGATGCAAATATGTCAAATATGGGAGGTTTGGGGCAAACCCTTTGCGTGGGAAGTATAATCAGACAGGTGCAAATCGCTCAGGATTTGCATAAAAAGCGTTGCAAGGGGAAGGATTCCCAGGCAAAGACAAATTGCTCATGATGTGGGTATTTCTTCAAAACCCTTTGAAGAGGGAGGACTTGCAGGGAAAGGGTCCTCTCTGGCACTGAAAGCACGATTACTCAGAAAAATAAAGAGATGGTCACAGCACACCTTTTTGAAAAAAAAAAAAAAAAAAAAAAAAAAAAAAAAAAAAGGCAGGAATTGAACCTTTCCCAAACTGATTATGTCAGTTTGCAGGTGCCAGGCTAGAGAGGAATTTTTAACTCAGAAAGCCACAAGGGACGAGAAAAAAGGAAGCCAAAGACGTCAACCAAAGTGGATGCTTTTGAATGTGGAAGTATTTGTCTTATTATTCATGGATATTTGTTACTTGCTCAACTCACCAGAGCAAAAACCAGCCCATTTCCAGCACATCAAAACCAAGCTGTGTGGGTGGTGTTTTGTTTTGTTTTGTTTTGTTTTTCTTTCCCTATTTTTTTTTTAGAAGAAATCAGTTTTAAAAATAAAGTGTAGAAATCCAAACTAGCTGCTCAGGGCTCCCTCTGGAGACGGCAGACAGAAATTGATGCTTCCATCAAAGTGTGAATGAATTAAAAAAGAGGATTTGAGGGACAATGTAGTTAATAAGGAGTTTGGATGCGGGTTGCAAGAGGTCCTCGGTGGCCACCTACCTTGACCTTGCGGGGATGCTCCTGGCTCATGCTGATGGTGTTGCCGTAGACCTCCAGCGTGACGGTTTTGGTGAAGGACACGGCTTTGCTGCCCCTGTTGTTGTTCTCCACCTTGACAGTGAAGGGGACCAGGGAAGGGTCCTGGGAGCAGAGGGCAGCAAACTGGTAGATGCATGTCCCTTGGAAGTCATATTTCAACCCGTCGAAGGTGGTGTAGTGAGGATCTCCTGTCCCGATGCAGGTGAAGTACTTGTTGGCCTGGCAGCTGGGGACGCCGTCAACCATGGTGCACTTCTCGTGGGCCTTGCACCCAGACTTCTTGCAAGCCACCTTGCCCCCTGCCTCGCATCGACACCGGCTCTGGCAGCTCCCGTCCTCCCAAAACTCCTCCTGGGCCTTGTAGGAGCGGTCGTTGTAGGAGCAACCGCAGGACTCTGCTGGGACGCAGGCATCATCGTGGAGGACGAAGCCCTCGTCACACTGGCAGCTCGCCGTGCATGGTTTGCTGCAGGACATTGGGGCTTTGGGGTGGGCGCAGGTGGCAGGACACGCCGTCCCGCAGGTCTCAAAGTGGCTGTTTTGGGGGCACCTCTGAGCTGTGGGGATGATATTTGAGAAGATCTTAAAAAAGGATGAGATAAGCAGCTTCCTGAGACAGAGGGACATTGGTCTCCCGCACTGGAGACTCTCAGTCGATGCCTACAAGCAATTTGGGGTCACCAAGATATCCCATGAGGACAGCTCTTGAAAAAAACTCAATATTATTCTGCATGTTATGGACATCTGAAGTCAGACAAGACAGATTTGGGGGTGGTTTGGCGTGAAAAGATCAACACAACCCTTCCCCAGTGCTGGAAATGTCGGACAAGTTAATGCCTACAAGCATCAACTCAGTGGCTTGGACAGCAATTCCCAGGTACCCAGCACCAAAACCATGCATAGATCCCCCTTTTTTCTCCCCCAAAATGCTTTGGAACCCCCCCCTCCCCCCATCCAAGCTCACCACAGCCCTCCGTGTCCTGCAATGTCCCTTGACCACCACAATCATCCTGGCAGGAGGGATCTCGCCAGCTCTCAGCCCAGTCCTCCACGCTGGCAGCCTGAGTGCCATCGGCGAGTTTCATTTCATCTTCTGCATCCTCGTTGAAATTCCCACAGAGCCCACAGGTAGCCCCGAAGTAGCTGCTGGGTACTGCCACCATTATGGCCCAGTCTTCGTCATAGGTCACCTGCAGCCCAAAATCTGTTTGCAGGATGATCCGACCCTCATTTTGGAAGATTTGGATTTTCCCATCCTTCAGGGTGGCCGGAAGTCTGGTGAGCTGGTCGTTGACCTTGGAGGGAAGGGGAAGAAGAAGGTCTAAATCTCAGTGAACGGTTTATTTTCCAAGAGTTTACCACCCCCAAAATCATATATGAAAGATAATTTTCTTTCCAGACGAAGCAATTAGCAGCCTAAACCAGAAATTTTGCCTCTTGCCCTCCAGATACTCAACAGGTTTTAGTGGCAAAAGGTAAAAAGTGAAGTGTGCCATGGGAGAACCATCTCCTTTGATTTCTGAGCGTAAAATCTGGTTTATGTTAAAACCAGCTATGTATTCCCAAACTTTATGGGTAGGAGAAACCTCATCTAACCTTGAAAAATAGATTTATATCTCACCTAGGCTGCCTTTCTGGGGTAGATACCCATGGTTGGTGGATCACTTGGATAAAACTGACTTCACCCTGGAGTAGATGCCCACACTTGGAAGCATGGATTACACCTAAAAATTGCCCTTGTCTTGATTTGTAATGCAAAATTTCCCAGCTGTGTTTTTGGTGGTTCTCCTCATTTATTTTTTAATTTATTTTCAGCTTCACCCACCACACTTCTTACTTTCCACAAAAGGCTTTGTCCAGAATAACACCGCCACAGCCCAGAAAAACCCACCTGGATTTTGCCACCTTCTCCCTTGTGGATGGAGATGTTGTAGCCGTGCACGAGGACATTGGTCAGCCACTCCTTGAAATTGCCCTCGCTCTTCTTCTCCTCCACAACGAAAGGCACCAGGGTGGGATCCTTGCCACAATATTTGGCAACGGTGTAGGTGCAGCCCCCCTGGATGTCCACAGTCATCCCGTCGAAGGTGTGGTACTGCAGGGACTGCGACCCCATGCAGGTTCCCATGTAGTCATGCACGCACATGGCCTCCCCCTTCTCCATTTTGCACGTCTCCTTGGTGCGGCATTTCATGGCCCTGCAAGGATCTAGAGGAAATTGCACACAATTAATCATGGGACCAACTTTTACTGATATATATGTGGCCTCGGGAGCCACACAAATGTCGCTGTCACCGTAGATGGTCAACCAGATCACATTATATTAAAGCAGGGATTTATCCTGGCTAGGTTTGACCAGCCAAAATGTAGACGTAAACATCTGTGGTGATTGCTCAAGGCTCCTTTTATAGACAATATATTTACTCATAGAAGAAATATCCCCTCCCAGAATGATGTTCAACACATGTTGAAATGATGTTCAGAGGCATGTTGGTTGAATTACCATTTTTCAGAGCTTCCCATCTTTGTGCTACAAGAGAAAACTCGAATTTCAGCTCAAAGGGACAATTTTTAGGCACTTTTCTCGACATGAGCTCAGCATCTACTAGCTACAGGGGTTCAAAGGAAACATTAGAGACGCCCAGTTCAGAGGAGTAAGTTCAGATGTGGTTTGGCCTTGTACAGCAACCACACTTTTGATACAGTGGAGGAGGGAAGTGAAAAGGGAGCAAGGAGAGGTGGAGATAGCAAAAGGATACTCACCACTATCACACACAGCCACCAACCCGTAGGATTTCTGTTCCCGGATCCCCATGCTGAGCAACCCAAAGGGGGACGTCTTGTGCTCCACCGTATGGACAGCAAATTGACCACCCAAGCTCTGCCTGACCCAGGAGTAGTCGGTGCCAGGGACAGGCTTCCACGCGACATTTCCCAGCGGCGTTTTGTTGAACATTATTCCAGCCGTCTCCGAGGTCTTGGCTATCAATATGGCGTAATTATTGTACCCTTCCAGAGCGAAGATGTTGTAGGAGTGGCAGTAGCTGGAGACATCGGGGATGGTCATAAAAAATGGGTCGTAAGTGATAGAATCTTTATTACCCCCGTCGGCAAAAAAAATGACCTGGATGCCGTTGTTGGCAGAGAGGTACAAAGAATTTGGGGCTTGGAGTCCGTAGAGCGTCGACCGGCCAGGCCGTAGCTCCCGAGAAGTTTTGCTTGCCCCATGTTGAGACTCCACGCGTGTCATCTGGGAGGTGGAGACGTAGACGATGTCAGATTGAGTGTCGAAAGGCAACGGTGGCACGATGAAGGTGGTGCCCCAGCTGGAAACGGGTTGGAGCTGCTCCATCAAATGGTCGCACTGGGTAAATCTGGCCAGGCAGGTGTGGCCGGTGAAGACAGCCACGGGTTTCTGCGCCACGATACGAGTGCCGGACATGTCAGCTGGGCTTTGTAGCTGTGCTGCTTGGAAGGGCTCCAGTTTGATGGGGAGCACTGAGCCCCGGGGGTAAGACTGGCCTTGGTAATTCACCGTGGCTTTGAGGTGCACGTCAACCGTAGTGGGCTCATCCCAGGCGGCCACCACAAACTCTCCGTAGCGGTCCGTGCCCACATTGGGTGTCACAATTTGGTACTCCGTGTCCCAGCTGTGCACGGGGTACACCACGGTTGAGTCCGCCGAGGTGGGTTTCTCGTTGATGGCCACCAAGGAGATGGCATTGTTGGCCCTCACCACCACGGTGTTGTCAAAGATTTTGCTCCCCACCATCTCGGCTTGGGGCGGGATCTTCACCAGGACGGTTTGCCCCGTGGTCACCTGCACCGTCATCCTCAAGCCTGGCTTCTTCATGGAGACGGTTACGGACGTGAAGGGCGAATAACCCCTGATGAGCAGCTTGAAGTCACTGTTGAGGGTCTGCTGCAAACCATTCTGCATGAAGGCCACCACAAACTCTTTCCCCAGGTGATGAGGAGCTGATGCTGCGATGTTGAACAGGGAAAAAAGACCTGGAAAAGGAAATTTTGCCATTGGTGCCTTCATCACCCCCAAACTCAGATTTGGGGCCCAAGCTGGGGACCAAGAGTCAAGTCTGGCTTGTGGTGGCACGTGATTTAATCTCGGTGGTTAAGAAATAGCAGTTATTTTCAACGTGAAGGGAGATCATTTTGGAGAAATATCAATTTTGAGGGACCAGCGATTAAAATAAATATTGATTTGAAGACAACAGTTTGATGGACTTGTTTTGATGGGCTATCGATTTGAAGGGATATCAAGTGGGAGAAGTGCAAATTTGAAGGCCCATCAATTAGAACAAATATTGATTTGAAGGAACACAGGTTTAGACAACTCTCATTTGGATGAAAATCTGTTTGTAGGAATACCAACTAATTCATGGGGCAAAAATTGAATTTTTTGGATGGGTTTCATGTTGAATAGAGGAATTTGAAGAGCATTTGGGCTTTTTAAAGTATTTCTTTTCCTCTCAGAAAGGTCAGAGGGGTAGAAATATGGATGGCCGCACATGGAGACAGTCCTAGACAGGGTTGGGTGGCAATCAGAAGGAAAATTGCCCTATTTTAAACCAAACCACCCCAAAACATGTCTTGGGTGGGGTCTGTGCCCCTTGGTTTCCTTTCTACCTATTTTGGAGGGGCAATTTTGTCTCTTCTCAACTGTGGCACAGGATGAGGGTGCAAGATGTGTCCCCTTGGATTGAAAAATCATATTCTGAGATGATTTTGGAGGGGATTTTACAGGTTATGATGCACCCAAACCCACTTGAACTCACCCCATAACACAGTGATCCAGCCTCGCAGCGGTACATCGGCTTTTCTCCGTCCCGGGCTGCCATCCATGGCACTTTAGCTGCAGAAGGTGATAAATCAATGAAAACGAGCAAATTCTCTGAATTTTGTTATTGCACTCATGTTTCTATGCAGACCAAAAGTCTGGGCTTTATCGCACCTGTGCTTGTCCTAAAATTCAACATTTTATTGCACGTCTGCCCAAACATGTCCCAAACAAAACAAAACAAAACAAAACAAACAAACAAACAAAAAAGAGTTTTTCTTTTCACTTGCATACATCCCCAAAGTCTCCAAGTTTGTTGCAGTCACACTTGTCCCCAAAATCTCATTTTTTATCACACCTACACCTATACCTGTCCCTGGAATCTGCTCTTTTTTGGGCATTTATGTGAGCCTCCTTCATCCAAGACCCCCCTCACCTCCATTCATTGCTTCACATCGACCTGCTTCCCCACAGATTTTTACAAAATTCAAGCCCTCCTCTAAGCATATTTGCTTTTTTCTCCCTTTTTTCTCTCTTTCCTTTTTCCATGACTTTTTCATATTTTTTTTTCTCTCCTTTTCCTCCATCCCCAACCCTTTTTTTCCTTTTCCTTTATCTCTTTTTTTCCCTCTTCCTTTTTTTTTTTTTTTTTCATTTTTCCACCTTTTCCCCCTTTCCCCCCTTTTTCTCCTTTTCCCCTCCTTTTCTTCCATTTCTTCCTTTTTCTTCCCTTTCTTCCTTTCCCTTTTTTCCCCACAAAATCATCCTGGAAACAATTGAATTCAACTGCAGCCAGGACCAAACCCAAGGGTAGTATCAGGGAGCAGGGATATCTGGGGAATTTCCAGCCAAATTTTCACACTTTGGGCTTTTTACAGCAAATATATATATTCATATATTTAACTATATTGCAGCAGAGCCTTACCTGCCTCTGATTTTTATCCAGCCCCAAAGTGTTCCTTTCTGTCCTCAAATCCTTTTTGCAGTGAATGATGAG
This sequence comes from Oxyura jamaicensis, assembly GCF_011077185.1. Lineage (NCBI taxonomy): Eukaryota > Metazoa > Chordata > Aves > Anseriformes > Anatidae > Oxyura > Oxyura jamaicensis. The sequence goes on from NW_023312231.1 coordinate 25,451, forward strand.
AGTAACCCCAGGGCAGCTCCTCCCTTTATCACTTTTTTGCAGAAAAGGGGAAAATATAAGACAAATGCAGACGACGCTGGGGGACCGACCCACCCAGAGCTTTGACATCATTTTTGGCGAGAAAAGAGGTGAAAACAGGAAAGAATGCATGGTTTTGATTAAAGCCAGGCTGATTCTGATTCACTAAAAAGGTCTTGGTTAAAAAAAAATAAAATTAAAAAAAAAAAAAAAAAAAAAAGAAAAAAAAAAAGGGAGTATCTTTTCTGGTGAAATTACCTCATAATTGGAAGGCAAGGGGTTCTGCAGAATTGGGATGGGGCTAAAATGCAAAAATAATAATAATAATAATAATAAAAAAAGGTTCCATCAGTGCAAAAACAGGTCAAAAAAAAAAAGCCGAAATTAAAAAAGAAATGGGAGGGAGGCGGGAATTTTTGCAAAAAGGTCTCGTTTTTTTTTTTTTTTTTTTTTTGCAAAGCATTTGGAGGAGGACGAGAAATTGGGGACCCAGGTGTTTTTTGAGGGTGTTTCGTGCATGTTGTGTGCACAGGGTGTTGCATGCTTGTGCGTCACGCATGCACGTTGCACGTTGTGTGCAAACGCGCGTTTTGCACATCCACGTGCCGTGCACGCCTCTAGCGTGTGCGTTGTGTGTTCACAAACACGTGTTCACACCCAGCGTGTGTTGAGTTTTGTGTTGCGTGTTGCGTTGCATGTTCACATTCCCACAACCACCTTTTCTTTAGAGAAAAAAAAAAAAAATAATAATTCTGGTGATTTTTTTTTCCCGTAAAATTAGGATTTTTCCCCTAAATTAGTCATTGGGGCTCTTGGCAGGCTTCATGTCCCTGCATGAAAATGCCAAGAAATGGGGAAAAATTGAGGATTATAAGAAAGCGTAATGAAATCAGAGCATCTGGAAAATTTGTCTGTGTGTTTTGAGGGTTTTATTTCTGCACCCATTGTTACTGCTCAGAGCTGCCAGATTTGGTGCTTTTCTTTTTTTTTTTTT
>NW_023312231.1:26562-34200 GCF_011077185.1 Oxyura jamaicensis
AATGCGTGCATATAATACAAGAAATCACCAATTCATGCACGTGGATCATCGAGTTTTGCACACAAAGTGGAAAAAAAAAATACACATAAAATTGTGTACATAGGAGCCAAAAAAATCGTAAATTTGTTCACAAAATAATCATAAATTTGTTAACAAAGGGCAAAAAACACCCATAAATATGCATATACAGACTAAAAAAATATATATATATTCACACACACTGAAGCCAAAATTAATAAATAAACAAATTCAGGTACGCAATGCAAAAAAAAAAAAAAATTCTAAATGCGTGCACACAAAGAGCATAAATTCATACACATAAATTCCCCAAATCCCTAAATACACACAGACATTTGAGAAATGGAGACGACACAGGAGCCACGATGTCTCGACTGCAATTTTATTGCTCTGGCAGAGGCTGTTGCACACGTTTGACGGGGGGAAACGGGGACAGGACCAGTGGGGACAGTCCTTCTGTCCCAGTTGCATTGGTTTATCTGCAGGAAGAAACCAAGATTCATGCAAGCCAGGGTATTGGGGAAGATAATACCAATTTCCAAATCCTTACTTTTGCAATTCTCTTTTTTTTTTTTTCCTAGATTCACACCAAAAAAAAAAAAACAAAAACCCGACTCACAACCAGCAGTTGTTGCTGTCGGCGACCTTGGGCATCTCAGTGGGGACGCCCGTCACCTTGAAGTCATCCACTTGGAAGACCCAGCGCCCCGGGACGTTGACATTGGAGGTCTTGGTGATGTTTATGACGGCCTCGGTGCGGGAGCCGGGGATATTGTAGTAGTTGGTTTCGTCTCCACTGTTGAAGCCGGCCTAGAAATAGGACAAAAAAGGAGGATTTGGGGCTTAAACACCAGCCCACAGGGATTTAATTAGTGCTGTTGACCCCAACCTTCTACTGTTGGTGTTGTTGATCCCAAAATACGTTACTGGCCAACATCCCACCTCAGGTTTTGTCCTCCCCAAAAGGTTACGGGGCTGTCCTCTGCTTTTGGCAAATCTGGTGTTGTTGGCCCACCAAAAACGGTGAGGTTCTGGTGAACCTGGTGTCCTCCCCAGGAATATTATGGGCTATCCACCTGGTGAACCTGGTGGTGTTCCTAAATGATGCTACAGGCCAACCTCCTCCCCTCTTCCTTAATTCCCTTCATTTTTCCCCATTTCCCTCTGCCTCTGGTTCAGCCCCGCGTACGTGGGCCGGGGTCCCTCCAAGGCCTGTTTCGGCGTCACCACCGCTCGCCGCCCCCGTGGTCCACTGGATGTCCTTATAGTTGAGGATGATGAAGGACGTCTCGGTGTTGGTGGTCAGGGTGGCTTGGAAGGTGTTCCCCTGAGAAAGAAAGGGGCAAATGACACCCTCGGAAGAGGGAGCAAGTAAGGATGGGACCCTGAGATGTGTAAATGAGTGCAGACTCCTCGCCTAGACCCATGCCAAGAGGCCATCTTGGTCAAGCCATGGTTATCCAAGCTGTTTTTTACCACATCTACCTCCAGACAAATACTTTTGGTGCTCTACCAGAGCTTCTTTCTCTGCAGGGGGTGCCCAGAGGGATGGTGTGGTGGAAGAGCCGACATTCTGCCCAGGAAAATAATATAAATTAATCAGGGAGTAAAGGTTTGGATACGACACCTGTGTGTCAGCACTTTGGGATGGCTGGGGAGCTCTGGGGGGTTTTGATGTCCAGGGCTGGCATGTAGAAGAGAGGCACTGGGGGGACACGTGTTCACCTCAGCTGGCCAATGGATGGGTCATAAGGCCAACAAATGGTTCATGAAGGCCAACAAATGGGTTGTGAAGGCCAATAAAAGCAAACAAATGGGTCGCAGGGTCCAATGAGTGGGTCATAAAGCCAGTGCACGAGCTGTGAAGGCCAAGAAATGGGTCATAAAGACAATGAAAGAGTCATAGGGCCAACATAGGGGGTCTGAAGGCCAATGAATGGGCCAACAAATAAGTTGGAAGGGCCAATGAGTGGACCTTCAGGCCAATATAAGGTTCATGGGGCCAACAAATGGGACATGAAGGCCAACATATGAAGCATGAAGGCCAGCACACAGGTCATAAGACCAATAAATGGGTTGCAAAGGCCAAAGGTTTAGGCTTGTCTTTGGTTTAGGATGTCTTTGATCCTGATGACCAGTCTGAGGGCATAATTCATTCTCCTTCCACAACACTTTTGCCCATGTCCACGTGTTTCTCTGCATGGAGCTAGGTAGAATAAATTAATTTTTGCACGTGGGACCTCATTTGGCCCTAGCCGTGCACCTTACCTTGTTGGAGGTGGAGCCGTAATAGGCCACGTGGTCCCAGGTGGCCACGAAAGCCCACGTGGCGGTGAAGGGGATGTTGGGGAAGTACTGGTTGATGTGCTGGGTGATGAGCCCCAGCAGCGTCGGGTCCGTGGTCTCGCGGAAGAAGACATCCCCTCCCAGCACGTTGTCCACATCCCCCCAGTACGGTGCCACAAAGGAGCTCCCGTCAGCCAGGGGGAAGGGGTCGGGGGTGTATTGGTTGACCCGGCTGTCGAAGGAAATCACGCCGTTGTTGTTCACCTGCAAAAGAAACTGGATTAACACTGGTGGGGCAGCAACCAGAGCCTACGTTGGAGCCCTAATGTGAGGTCAGCTCCTTGACTAGCTTGAGGGCTTCTAGAGATGGATGCAAGATCTAGATATGAAGCAACTTTTACGTCTCCAGGACCATGCTGGAGGCATTTAGGTCACTATTGCCTCTACAGCTCTATCAAGAAAAGGGGAAGATGGGATGTAGCACACGTCAACTTGGCCATACCCAAGGGTGTAGGGCTCCTCCAAGACCCACTAACTCTATAAAGATGCTTTGAGGCACCAGAGAAACTCATATTAAGACTTCTGTGGGTCACTCCCACGGAAGGGTTGACTGAAGGATGGGCCCGTGACAAAAAGGACTGAAAGGCAGAGCAAAAAAAAAAAAGCGAGAAAGGTAGAAAATGGAGAGACGTGCAAGGAGGACACAGTTTTTGCTCACATACATAAAGGGTTTGGTGCTTTTTGCCATAGAAGGTGAAGGGCACGGAGAGGGACAGCATCTTCGATGAACCGTCATCAAGTTTGGGGGTTTTCTGGTCTTTCTGGTCCAAGCCATAGGGGTAGAACAGGGATGCTGCAGGAAGGAAGAGGTTGGGGTATTGCAGGACCAACTCCCCATCCACCTTCTCCACCCCCACCCCAGCCCCTCCCAGCCTCTTGCATTTTGGGGTGAAGCTTGTCACGTTTGGGATTCCTGAAGAAAAAAAAAAAAATTGCATTTCCATACACCCATGAGGAAGCCCCACTCCCTTCCTCCTTCCCAAACCAAAACACAAACAACCACATTTTGGGTGGGAATATCATCTATTAATGCAAATCCCACAGCCCAAAAACTCACCTTCTTGCACTGGTCGGACGTTTACCACGGCTTCTGGAAAGGAGAGCGGGGGAAATATTAACCAGCACATTTCCATCTAAGAGCATCCCTGGAAGAAATCCCATTTTTTTTTTCCCCCACATACCCAACAGCAGGAGCAGGAAAGTGAAGGAGGACTTCATCCCGGCCCCTGCAAAATTGTAAAAAATCTGCAAATTTTTAATTATAACAATTAAGCAGCCTGGTGATGCCCTGGAGGTGAAAGGTTTCTCATTAAAATAACAGCCGGGCTTTTTTCATAGCAATTTTGACCCAAAACGCGATGAGCTATTTTGGTTGGTTTTCAAAGCGTTGCCTGGCCAAGAAGGCTTTTATTTTTATTGTTGAGGCAGTTGAGAAAAAGCAGATCTCACCTGCTCACTTCAACCTTTTATTCACCCCTTTTTGCCCCAGTCTGGGGACTGAACCCATGGGAATCACTCCCTGGAGCAAAACTAGCCATGAATTGGTGGGATTTTGGTGAAAATACACGTGCATATTAAATAATATTAATATTAATAATAATAATAATTAGTTGTTTTCTTGGATGGAAAAAAGAAGCTGAGGCAGGGCAGAGGATGCATGATGTCATTAGGATGATTAGATGAACATTCTGCAAAACAAGCAGAACAATCCTTTTTTTGCACCAAAACTGGTCCTTCCTCGGGAGCATTTCGGACTGCTCGGTTTATGCAATTTTAAGCAATTCGGAGAGGAATTAAAGGGAAGAAAAAGTAATTCTCTTACCTCGATATCTCGTAGTGTCCCGATTTCACGGGGAGGAGGCAAGGAGGGCAGAAAAGAGGCACGGACGAGAGCGTGGCCACCAAGAAATGAAGTTTCCAGCAGATCCTGACCCTTCTTTTAACACGCATCCCTCACGGCCTCCCTCTGCCATAAAAAAAAAAAAAAAAAAAAAAAAAAGGCAGAAACACGGTGGAATCTGCCAAATTTCTGCCCATCAAGGCAGCGTGGAGCTGCAGTCCCCTGGGATCTCGGGGGAAGATTTCAGGACCTGGGAGACAGCTGGCTCCTCCTGATGTTTTCCTGGATCCTACATGGGGTTTTGGCATGGAGGTGGAGCAGAGGAGCAGATGTGGGGAAGGGGGGTCGTTCCTGGGGATTCCCCGATGGGATTTTTCCGATGAAAGGCAGAAAAAAACACCATTTCAAAGGGTGCTGGGCTGCAGCTGGGGATGTTGTGTGTCCAGCGGGATTTATTGGCCCGAAGGCATTTGCAATAGCCAAAAAAAAAAACCAACAATTAAATAATGTTAAAGGGAGTGACTGCAGGTCATACAATCAGTGCAATGTTCTCCATGGGTCTTGCACCCATTGCAATGTCCCATGTGGGTCCTGCACCCATCACAAGGTTCCCCGTGGATCCTGCACCCATTGCAAGGTTCCCCGTGGATCCCGCACCCATTGCAAGGTTCCCCGTGGATCCCGCACCCATTGCAAGGTTCCCCATGGACCCTGCACCCATTGCAAGGTTCCCCGTGGATCCTGCACCCATTGCAAGGTTCCCCATGGATCCCGCACCCATTGCAAGATTCCCCATGGACCCTGCACCCATTGCAAGGTTCCCCGTGGATCCTGCACCCATTGCAAGGTTCCCCATGGATCCCACACCCATTGCAAGGTTCCCCGTGGATCCTGCACCCATTGCAAGGTTCCCCGTGGATCCTGCACCCGTTGCAAGGTTCCCCATGGACCCTGAACCCATTGCAAGGTTCCCCGTGGATCCTGCACCCATTGCAAGGTTCCCCATGGATCCCGCACCCATTGCAAAGTTCCCCGTGGATCCCACACCCATTGCAAGGTTCCCCGTGGATCCTGCACCCATTGCAAGGTTCCCCGTGGATCCTGCACCCATTGCAAGGTTCCCCGTGGATCCTGCACCCGTTGCAAGGTCACCTGCAGATCTGCACCCTTTGCAAGACCACCCTGAGGATCCTGCACCCATCACAAGGTTCCCCTGCAAACTTTTTTTTGCAAGGAAAGCACTGCAGGGCTAGGAAAACCAGCTGCATATCTTCACATCCTGGCTCACCATATGCCCCAGATATTCACGTTTTCAGGAAACCCTGTTTTGCAACTTGACCTCCTCGAGCCACGTGAGAACTCGGCAGCTCCTGCCCTATCCCCCTCCACAAGATTATCTCAAATCAGCCAAAATCTGTCTTTTTCAGAGCCAATTCCTTTCCCCCACCCCAGGTCCCGGGTGAGTTCTGCAAGGAGATTCTCATGAAACCACAGATTGGTCCCATCTGATTATAAAAAGGGAGGACTTGGGACCAACCCTTCACTTTTTTCCCTTCCATCCTCACGTTTCCATGGGCTTCGGGAAGAGCAAAGAGCTGCGCTGAGCCTATCAGTAAGTGGCTCCATTTCTAAGTGACTTTCTGCTCTTTTTCTTAAATTTACATTTCTCCTCATTCCCATCTTCGTCTCCATCCCCATCCCCATTGTTATCTTCATCATCAACCCCATCCCCATTGTTTTCTTCATCATCCTCATCCTCATCCCTGTCCTCATCTGCATCCGAGTCTTCATCCCCATCCTCATCTGCATCCCCAGCCTCATCTTCATCCCCGTCCTTGTCCTCGTCCTCATCCCCATACCCATCCTCATCTCCATCCCCATCTCCATCCTCATCCTCATCCCCATCCTCATCCCCATCCCCATCCCCATCCTCATCCCCATCTTCATCTTAATCCCCATCCCCATCTCCATCTTCATCCCCATCCTACTCATCCTCGGTTCTACTGGGAGCCCCTAGTATGTTCCACGTGAGCAAAATAATGTGTCGGTGATGCCTCCACCCAACAGGAAGGGCTCCCAGCTGGCTTAAATCAACCACAAATTAATTAAAAGGGGATTTTTTCCCCCAACCCAAGCCCAGCCAAAACACCCGGTCCCTGTTGGAGCTCTCAGTTGGGAGCCAAACCCAACGGACGTTGGGTGATGGAGAGGAACCCGCAACTCTGAGAGCATCTGCAGGTGGGCAGGGGGCTTGCCCCTGCACTTTGGCTCCTTTTTGTCCCAAATTTCAGTGACTTGGGGGTAGATTCATTCATAGGAGGCTTGGTGGAAGGTTACGGGGTAGGTGGAGTTGATGGAAATAAGGGGGAAGGACGAGGTTTTGGAGGTGGCATCAGAGGGGCTTCAGGAGTTGGGTTGGACACGGTGGCAGTGGGGTAAGGGTGGGGCTCACCTCCCTAAAAAATTAAAAAACATCACTTTGGGGTAGTTTTGAGCTAAGATGGGACATCGAGGTGGCCTCCAGGCTTCTGCTCAACCCTACGTTCATTTTTTTTGCATTTTTTTCACTTTTTCTTGGCATTTTTTTATCCAGCGATGGCGATGGGCGAGATGTGGTGGCTCCCAGCCTGGCTGTCCCTGATGTGTGGTGAGTGATGATATGACCTTGTTCACCCAAAAAAATGTCACTTTTCTGGGAATGGGGCTTGTTCTGGGGGGGAATTGGTGCATTTCTGCAGTAAGAAATCCTTATTCCCCCCTTTTTTTTAAAAAAAAAAAAAAAAAAAAAAAAACAGTTTTTTTTGTGTTTTTTTTTTTTTCCTCAGCAAAAAACTTTATTTTGTGTCTTTGTCAGCAAAAATCCCTTATCAACTATTTATTTAAAAAACAAAACAAAGCAACAACAAAAAAACCTACCCTTATCATCTGCTCCTTTTTTACAAGAAAAAATATTTACTCCCTATTTTTTAGGAAAAAAAAAAAAAAAAGTCCTTATCACTGGTCTTTCCCTTTTTTGCCAAAAAGCCCTTATAACCTGTTTTTTTCCCCAAAAAAGAAAAAGCCATCTTCACCTGTAATTTTTTTATTTATTATTTTTTTACTAAGAGCCCTTATAATATGTTTTTTACAAGGAAAAAAAAAAAAAACAAACCCTTAACATCCTATTTTTCACTAAACAGCATGATCAAGGCTAAAAAGCCCTTGTTTCCCTTATTTTTATTTTTTTAAGAAATAAGTTTTATTCCCCATTTTGTGTTTCAGTTGTTGGAAAACACCTATTATTATGCATTTAATGGTTTTTTTTGTTTGTTTGTCCTTTTTTTTTTAAGAAAAAAGGGTGTTTATTACCTCTTTTCCTTCATAAGGAAAAAATAATAATCTAATACCCGATTTCTTTTTATTTATTTTTGAGGAGGAAAATGCCCTATAAACTC
>NW_023312231.1:34300-50349 GCF_011077185.1 Oxyura jamaicensis
AATTTTTTTTTTTTTTTTTTTTTTTTTTGTGCAGAAAAATGCCCTAAATTCCTTTTTCCCACCCAACAGCCCTTTTTACGTCTTTGGTTTACATTAAAAATAAAAATAAATAAATAAACCTATTCCCTGGGGTTTTTCTTTCTTGGTTTAAAAACGTCCCATTTACCTCTTTATTCTATAAAAAAAATCCTCCTTTTCCTTTCCAGAAATATATAAATATATAAACCCCATTTATTTGGAGGAGGGGAAGGTCAGGAAAAAAAAAAAAAAAAAAAAAAAATTACTTTTCACCTAAAAGCCCCTTAAACCTGTTTGATTTTCATCAAAAATCATTTATTATTTGTTTCATTCTAAGCTAAGGGGCCTCTTTACTGTAAAAAGATCCTTTTTACCTATTTTGGGGGGAAAATAGCTATTGCTAACTGTGTTAGTAGGAATTTCTATGGCAAGTTTCTGCTGATTTTTTTTTATTTATTTATTTTATTTTTATTTTTATTTTTTCTGGTGCTTCCCCCTTGACTTTTCTGCTGAAATCACTGTATTCAGGCCGACCTTATCCTCCTTTCCCTGAACTTTTTAACTTCAGTTTTCTTCAGCAAAATGCCGCTATTCTTCGTATTTCGGTTCTTGTGCTATAATTTATGTGGAAAAACCCATTCACTGCATGCTTTAAAAACTATGAGGGAAAAATAAAGATGAAAATAAACCTCAAAACTTTCTACTGCAATTTCTGCATCAAAAGCTTTTTTTTTTTTTTAACTTTTTTTTTAGTTTTTCTGAACTTCTTAACTGTGTATTTCTGCAACAGCAACAAGAAAAAACTTTATTTCCTACTTCCCTACTTTCAGAAATTTCAGCTGCAATTTCTGCAACAACAACAAAAACATTTATTTCCTATTTTTCATTTCTCAGAACTTTCTCCTCAAAGATTCTGCTAGGGGAAAAATACTTTTTTTTTTTTTTTTTTTTTTTTCACAAATTTATATTTTAATTTTTTAAGAAAAAAAAAAAAAAAAAAAGATTTAATTCAGATTTTTTTTTTTTTCCTGCAGAATTCTCTACTATAATTTCTGCAGCCAAACCCACTGTTGTCCCCCATTTTTTCCAGGTCTTTCAGCCGCAACTTTTCGCGGCAAGGAATTCTTCGTCGCCTTCCCGCAGAACAACGAGAAAGCCACCCGCCCCGACATCAAGCTCCTCATCACCTCCTACTTCGACTCCACCCAAGTGACGGTGACGACGAACAACGACACCCTCAACGACACCGTCACCCTCGGGAAAGACGAGACGTTTTCCTTCCACATCCCCAGTTCCCTGGAGCTCATCGGGAGCCGGATTTCACAAAAAAGCATCTTGGTCAAGTCCACCAAGGACATCTCCATGGTCTTCACCAGCTCCAAGCCCTACAGCATCGGTGCCACCGCGGTTTTGCCCGTCAACAAGCTGGGCACTGAGTACTACGTGGTGACGCCAGATGCCAGATCAAAAGATGGCTGGAAACAATTCGTGGTGGTGGCTGGGAAGACCACGACCTTCATCTCCATCACCTTCAAGGGCAGTGCTTATTTCAGAGGGACGACTTACTCCCCCGGCTCAGTTCTCCGTGTCTCCTTGGAGCCATACCAGAGCTTGCAGCTGCAAAGCACCGATGATCTGTCGGGCACCAAGATCACGTCGGACAACGTCGTGGCCGTCCTCAGCGGACACACCTGCGTGAAGATGCGCACGGACTGTGACTACGTGGTGGAGCAGCTCCTGCCAGTCACCGCGTGGGGGGACACCTACGTCGTCCCCCCCAACCCGCTGCAGAAGGTCAACGATTATGTCTATGTTGTGGCGGCTGAGAAAACCTCCATTTCCTACCACTTGGGTGATTCAGCTTCCACAAAGGACATCTTGGCCGGTGAGGTCTACAAATTCGAGGTGAGTCAAAATTCACCATTCTACGTGAGCGCTTCGGCTGCAGTTCAGGTGGTTTTCTTCTTCACTGGTGCCAAAAAAGGCTCACTGAGGCAAGACCCTTTCCTACTCAACATCCCACCCATCATCAGCTATTGCTCGTCCTACTGGGTCAACAGCCTGAATGAGTACAAGAACTACGCGCTCATCATCGCCAGGAAGGCGGACGCACACGCCATCACTGTCAACCAGAAGACATTCAAGAGCTCGTGGCACGAAGTTCCCGGCTCGGACTTCTCCTGGACCACGCTCAGCATCAGCAAGACGTCTGAGATCCAGAGCGCTGAGTACCACCCTGCGACCTTTGGGCTACTGGTCTTTGGCTTCTACAGTTACAGAGGCTTTGGCTTCACTGGCCTTTGTTCCACGTGTAAGTAGGGCTCAACGCGTGGTGATGTGGCTGTGAGATGGTGGCTTCTTGTTCTGTGGAACCACAGAGAGGTTGACCTCTGGAGGCCAGCTGGTCCAACCCATGCTCAAGCAGGTCACCCAGGGTCACGTCCAGATCCTCCAAGGAGGAGACTCCACCACCTTACTGGGTTGGAGCCAGTGCTCCATCACCAGCACAATGATGTTCTTCCTGATGTTCACCTGGAACCCATTGTGTTCCTGTCCCTGGGGGATGCTCTGTCCCACCATCCAGCTGTAATGATTTATATCTTCATTAATGCGATTAATATCTTCATATTAATATATTCATATGAAGATATTAAACAGGACCTGGTATTAACCCTTGGGGTATTCCACTAATTACTGGCCTCCAACCTACTGACCCTTCTATGCTTCGTTCCCACCATTGTGCCTTGCAGACCACTGGCTTTTCTCACGGATGCTTCTGCTTTTCCTTACCATCTATTTTCTTTCTCAGCGACTTATTCCACGCTTTCCTGTGCCGACATCGTCTGCAAGGAGCAGGAGAGGTGCAAGATGGTGGAAGGAGTGCCCACGTGCATCCAGGAAACGTTCTCAACCTGCTGGGCCACCGGCGATCCCCACTACCTTACCTTTGACGGGAAGACCTTTGATTTCATGGGCACGTGCACCTACACCATGACCAAGAGCTGCAACATGGACCCAGACCTGCCCGTCTTCAGTGTCGAGGCCAAAAACGAGCACAGGGTTAACCCCAAAGTCTCCTACGTCGGCGTCGTGATTGTCCACGTCTACAACATTACCATTACTGTGGTCAGGTCCGAGGACGGGTTTGTGAGGGTACGCATGGAAAAAAAATAAGAAATCCAAAGAAATACTGTGGTGTTTCACTAGAATAACATATTTCCTGTGTGTGAGCAGGTGATGCTACCATGCGGGCATTTCTTGCGTGGCAGGAAAATTGCCTTTGCCACCTTGGCCCTAGTGTGGGTGGAACCAATGCCGTCTTCGCATCTTCTGAAGGAAAATGGTGTTGCCTTGATCCCACCTCTTTTTTTTTTTGGTCTTGGCTGATTGTTAGATTTCTGCACAAGGAGAGGGGAAAACTGGGGATGGTGGAGGGGAAATGCGTTTTTTTTTTTTTGTTGTTGTTGTTTTGTTTTGTTTTTGTATTTTTTCTTGAATTTGAGACTCACAACTTGCAAGAAAACACCTCGAAATTCAACCTATCTCATTTCTCACCTTGCATCTGATTCATTCCCCTTCCAGGTGAACAACCACTACTCCCGCCTCCCCATCTCCCTCGCCCAAGGGAAGCTCCAGCTGCAGCAGAAGGGCAGGTCCGTCCTGATTAAAACCGACTTCCTGCTGAATGTCCTGTACGACTGGGATGACCACTTGGTGGTGAAGATCCCCAGCGCGCTGGCCAACGAAGTGTGCGGGATGTGTGGCAACAGCAACGGCAACCCCCAGGATGATGCTCTGCTGCCCAACGGGGAGGCAGCGCAGAACACCGAGGATCTGGGCTGGGGCTGGAAGGTGCACGATAACAGCAACAACTGCTTTGACAGCTGCATGGGCGAGTGCAAGCGGTGCCCACGGGATGAGGAGAAGAAGTACAAGGTGGAGGCGTTGTGTGGGTTGCTCAGCCAAAGCCCGGGGCCCTTCCAGCGCTGCCACGCTGCCATCAACCCCAAGAACTACCTGAACAACTGCGTCTACGACCTTTGTGTCAATGATGGGCTCCATACCATGCTGTGCCAAGCCCTGAAAGCCTACGCAGATGACTGCCGGGAAGAGGGAATCATTGTTGATGACTGGAGGACGCCAGCGCATTGTCGTGAGTAGCTCTTGGTTGGCAGAAAATCCTCCCTTTGGGCGAGCAAGTTGCCGTGGTGCTAATTAGGGTGGGCGGAATTAAGGTGAAGGCTAATTAGGGTGGGAATGGGCAGAGAATGGGTATGAATCAACTGTGATTGCACCAATGAGGATGGTTGACCCTCTGAAGTGGGTCACTTTGAATCAGGCTGCCACAAAACTGCCTGAAAAAGCTGTGAGTTCCATGAAAAGAGGGCTAGAAAAATTAATAAGGCAAGTCCCCATAGAGGCTCCCAGAAAGCCCATGAAGTCCATGTGGGCTCCCAAAAATCCACACAGAAAGCTCATAAAATCCATGTGGGCTCCCAGAAGTCCACGCAAAAAGCCCATAAAGTCCACATGGGTTCCCAAAAGTCCATGTGAACTCCCAAAAATCCATGCAGAAAGCCCATAAAGTCCACAGGGCCTCCAGGAAGCCCACGGGGGGCTACTAAAAGTCCACGTAGATACTCTTCCCTTTCTGCTTCACTTCCTTACTGCCGAGGAGCAACCCACTCATAGTGACTGTGATGTCCTGTCCCTTCAACAGCTCTGTCCTGCCCGGAGAACAGCAACTACACGTCTTGTGGCAGCGCCTGCCCCGCTACCTGCAACAACGCCGCAATGCCGGCCGACTGCAGTGCCTTGACCTGCGTGGAGACCTGCGAGTGCCAGGAGGGCTTCGTGTTGGACGCTGGCAAGTGCATCCCCCAGGCCGAATGTGGCTGCGTCTTCGAGGGCCGCCTACACGGCCTCGGCGAGGAGTTTTGGGGCGACAACACCTGCACGAAGCGTTGCGTCTGCGACGCGGCCACGCGGACGGCTGTATGCCGCAAGGCCAGCTGCCATGCCCAGGAAGAGTGCCGGGTGGAGCAGGGCATCCAGGGTTGCTACCCCATGAGCTACGGGAACTGCACGGCGTATGGCACCACTCACTACAAGGACTTTGACGGTGGGAGGTTCATCTTCCAGGGCACGTGCGTCTACCAGTTCACCGGCTTGTGCAAGAAGAGCCAAGACCTGGTGGATTTCCAGGTGCTGGTGCAGAACAACCACCAGGACGACCAACTTCTGTCCTCCATCGCTCTCGTGAAGGTCAAAGTCTATGGGAAAAGCATTGTGATCAGCCAGAAGGACCCCAACAAAATCACTGTGAGTTTAGCAAACATTTCTTTATCCCATTTCTACATTCACTTCCTGCTCCTCACCCCAGCCTCCTTTTCCCATTTTTACTCTTCCACCTTCATGCCTCATTTTTTCCCCCCTGTATTGGATAAGGCTGAATATTCTTCTCCAACCATGCTGCTGATATCCAGAGCTACCAGGTCCGCTTACCCTGCATTAATCAAGATTTAATTGCCTAAATATTAGGTCTTCATTCAAGGTCTTCACCTCAACTAGGAGCTCAGTTATGTGATAAGCCAAGGCACCGTTCATCTCAAAGGTGGTGGGGTGGGCACCTCTGTCTGGGGCAGATGATTAAATATGAGAAGTCTTCTAAATCAATTTTAGATCTGAAAAGTCTTCTAAACAACTTGGGTGCTTTAGATGGAGACCAAATTCCAGGTATCTGAGGCAGCATGAAAACACAATTTGTCTTTACAGATGGGTAGAGATTTTTTAATTTATTTTTTTTTTTTTTTTTTGCTTTTGCCCCCAGGTCAACAACCAATTGGCCAACTTACCATACCACCACAAGAGGAAGATCTCGGTCTACAGAAGTGGGCAGGATGCGGTGGTGAAGACCGACTTTGGCCTCACAGTCACCTACGACTGGCAGAGCCAAGTCACCGTGGTGGTGCCTAGCACTTACACGGATGCCCTGTGTGGCCTCTGCGGGAACTACAACGGGGACATGAGTGATGACATGATGATGAAGGATGGTCAAACGACAATAGACCCCGACGCCCTCGGGCAGAGCTGGAAGGTGACTGACGTCCCGGGTTGCGTGGAGCTGTCGAAGGAGCAATGCCCCACCCTGATGGAGGCCATGAGGCAGCAGGAGGTTGCAGAGAAGGGTTGTGGGCTCATCTCGAAAGTGGACGGGCCCTTCGCAGCCTGCCACGCTCAGGTGGACCCCTTCAAATACGTCCAAAACTGCGTGCACGATTTTTGCCTCTTCCCAGACCAGGAAGCTGTGGTGTGCCAGCAGATCAGCCACTACGCCGCCACCTGCCAAGCCGCCGGCATCACCATTGGGAGTTGGAGGACAGACGATTTCTGCAGTAAGCTGGGACAGTTGGAGGGGTTTTTGGCTTCACAAAGGGTCATGAGCATCAAAGGGAGCCCCAGTCCTGGGACAGACCCCAAGTGAGATGAACCAGAGGTGGGAATGGTCTCACTTGGTGTTTTATCCCACACAAAGTCCATCTTGGACCCATTGCCACTGTCCACAGCCAATGCACACCCTCATCCAACTACGGTGGGCAAACGATTTGGTCCTGATAAGAACCAATTCTTGGCTAAAATGAGAGTCGAGGCTAATTGCCTGGGTTGCTTAGAGGTCAAATCTTTATAAAATGCACCAAAAATCTCTGTATTAAGGGAGAGGGACTGGTGTCGAAACTCAATTAGGAACCTAACGTGGTAGCAATTGTGTTGCTTGAGGGAATAATGGGGAAAAAATGGATGGTTCGGGGGTTTAAACCCCCACTGAAAAGGGCTGAGACCTCCCTTATGGACATCTCTTCCCTTGTGTCCACAGCAAGCAAGAGATGAGATTTAACCATAAAACAATTGGGTGAAAAAAGCCTACTTCTAGCCAACCTCATCTCTGGGCCCAACTCTCTCCAGTTAGAGGAAACCTCTTGGATCTGGCCCGTAATTTCCTTGCTCCTAACGACCCCCCTTGTCCTGTGGCAGGTATTTTGTGTCCTGCAAACAGCCACTACGAGCTCTGCTCCCAGAGCTGTAGCCACATCTGCAGCAGCATTTACACCTCGGTGAAGTGCTCCGAGCTCTGCAGGGAGGAATGCGTGTGCAACGAAGGCTTCGTGCTCAGTGGCGATGAGTGCGTCCCCTTGACCCAGTGCGGATGCCTCTACCAGGACTTCTACTACAAGCTGGGGGAGACTTTCCACCCCACCAAGCAGGAGAAATGCCAGTGCCAGGAAAACGGCTCTGTGCTCTGCGAGGCAGTTCCTGACACCGATGAGACCGAATGCAAAGTTGTCGACGGCGTCACCCAGTGCCAATCTGCCACCCTGGGGACCTGCACGGTCACCGGTGACCGCAGCTATGTGTCCTTCGATGGGTTGGCCTTTGAAATCCCCGGCACCTGCTCCTACATCCTCACCGAGACCTGTGCCGGTGATGACAGCGTGAAGTCCTTCGTCGTGAAAATCAAGAAGGATGCCCGGCAGAAAAGGAAGGTCTCCACCATCCAAGCGTTGTCCGTTGAAGTCTACGGGCTCACGTTGACCATGGCATGGGGCAAGACGGGAACAGTCATGGTAAGGAGGAAGTTGGTGGCCCAACATGGGCGCGAACATGCTGGTGACAAAGTCTGCAGCCTAATGTTGACTTTGGCATCAAGACAGAGGGGACAGCCTGGTAGAGTTGTGCTTCATGCTCAACCTCTTCTTGGTTGCAAGCTGGTGTCAAAGTCTACAGGCTTTGGCATGAAGCAAGAACTGAATGGTCCAAGTAAGGCCAAATTTGGGGCTCGCCACTTTTTGGGTGCAAACACGAGAGATCCAAATTTTTTTCCTTGATGGAGAGAAGAACTTACCTTTATGTCCAACAGAAAGCCATTTTAATCCCCACTTCACCTTCCAGTTGCCAACTGGGAGCCATAAATTCATAAAAACGTTGGTTGGAAGGTGTCTCCCCCGATGTTTTTTTTTTGCTCCTACCCCCGCGTCCTCCTCCCTGAGGCTCACCATGGGATTTCTCTCTCTGTCCCAGGTGGACTCCATATTCTACAACCTCCCGGTCAACCTGAGCGGGGGACGGGTCCAGGTGTACCAACATGGGATGGGCGTCCTTCTTCAGACCGACTTCGGCCTCTTTGTATACTACGACCTCCTCCACCATGTGAGGGTCACAGCCCCCCAGAGCTACAAGGGCCACCTCTGTGGGCTCTGTGGCAACAACAACGGGCAACAAGATGACGATTATTTCCTCCCCGATGGCTACAACGCCACCGATGTGACCGCCTTTGGCTCTGCCTGGAAAACACCCGAGGTGGCTTGCAGTGACGACTGCTCCAAAGATGACTGCCCGGTCTGCACGGAGAAGAAGCAGGAGGTCTTCCAGAAACCCAACTACTGTGGCATCCTCGTGGTCCCTGAGGGTCCCTTTTCCTCCTGCTACGACGTCATCAACCCAGCCCCGTATTTCGACGCCTGCATCCGTGACCTCTGCCTCACCGACGGCAACACCAACGTCCTCTGCCAGAGCATCCAGAGCTACGTATCCACCTGCCAAGATGCCGGCGTCACCATCGAGGCGTGGAGGAAACCTTCCTTCTGCCGTAAGTGGGGGTCACAGGTGGGAACCGTCCTCCACGGTCCGGAATTCACACCCCGTTGGGATGAATTGAAGAATAAATTCAGAGGGGCGGCGTCTTGAGAGCTGAAGCACCATCAAAGCGTGGTGTTGGGATGATGATGGTGGCATGAAAATACTGGGTGAAAAAACAACGTGAGGGGGCGTTTTGATTGGTGCTTTGAGTAAGCGGGGGTAGACTTTGCAATGCCAATAAGATGCACTTTTGTTGGCATTGAGGGTGAATGGAAAAAGCCAACACAAGTATCAGTGGGGTGGGTTTTGGTTCCCCTCGGGGACAAATCGGAAAAGCCAACCCAAGCCCCTGTGGGGTGGATTTTCACCAATGTTGGGGCTCCACCGTCTCCCTCGGGTGCAACCCTGGGCTGCCCAACCTTCATGTTGGGGACAATCATCCTTTTCCTTCCAGCCTTGAGTTGCCCGGCCGACAGCAGCTACTCCCTGTGCACCAACCACTGCAGCAACAGCTGCGTGGGGCTCGTGGATGCCTCCAAATGCCCCCAAAAATGCACCGAAGGCTGCCGCTGCAACGAAGGGTACACATTTGACGGGAATGCCTGTGTCCCCAAGGACAAATGTGGATGTTTTGTGGACGGGATATACTATAAGGTAATCAAGTCTCGAGGCTGGGGGGGACTTTGGGTTTTCTTAATCAATTTTATTTGGTTTTATTCTTCCCGCCTGCATAGCAGCCTAGTGACCGCCAAAGATCTTTGCGCATGGCACAAAACACCTTGCACAAAGAAAAACACAAAATCTTCCATCCGCCAAGTGATTCTGCTCTTCATTATGGAGAAAACTGAGGCATTTTCACATCTTTTCATCGCTTGGTTTAAAAGTGCTAGCACAGCCGGGGATGCTTGCAGATAGATGTGATGCATTCCACAGCTGAAGGTGCTAAATAATATATTTTTCCTTTAGGGAAGGTGAAAAAAGGCAGATTTTATTTTTATTATTATTATTATTTGTCCCAAACTCCTGCCTTGCAACAAAAGCAAGACATCCTTCAGCAATTTTGCCTCCTGCAAGCTGCGTATTTGCTCTGGTAGATCTCAATGCATTTTTTTTTCCCCTTTTTGAGCACATTAAGACCAAAAAAAAAAGAGCACTCTTCCGTGTCTCAGCTGACCTGATTTTTCTCTCTGCAGGAGAACGTGGAAGAAACATTAAGTTCTTAAATTTCCCACATTTTTCTAAATATCCTAATCACCCCAAATCAGCTCCTTTTGGAGCAAAAATCAGTGGATAAATAGAAAGGAGGCTTTTTTCTTTTTCCAAGAGGGAGGCAGTTTTTCTAATAACGGGTGGATTAAGGATCTGGTCCCCGGGTTTTATTTCCACATTTTTATGCATTTACGCCTTGTGATTTGCACTTCTCATCGCAACGTTTGCAACCTCCCACCCTGCAGCCCCATGAGTCGGTCGTGAAGGAGAACTGCCAGTTGCGTTGCACGTGCGTCCCCGGCAAGGGCTTGACCTGCGAGAGCCACGGTTGCAGCGATGACGAAACCTGTGAAATTCGGGACGGGGTCTTGGGTTGCATCAACCAAAGTAAGGAAAAATGGGGTTGTATGAGTTGGGCGGGGGGGGGGGGGGGGGGGGCACGGGGTCTCTGAGCCAGAGAAGATCCTGGGGCTGGCTGGGATGCGTGGATAAAGGTGCAGGCTGAGGTGGGAACCCTACAGCAAGGGGGGATGGAGGACACAGATCCCATCTCAACACTAAGATGGTCAGGAATGTGCTGGGAGGATTTGGGAGAAACAAAGGGCTTCAGCAAAGCCACCTCTTTGCTTTGGGTCCACACATACGTCCAATTCTAACCATGGTGGCATCTTCTTGAAGGGCAGGAAGGATCTTGGGTAAGGATGAAACCAATCTTGATGCTTTTCCTCACGAAATGGAGGGGGGAGACAGCTGAAAAGGGGGGATTTGGGCTCAGGGGTGGGTTATTGTGCTCTGATTTGCATCTCAGAGCTGCCGAGCCTCTTAAAGCCCAAGGGGGGGCAGAAGATGCTTGGTAGACCTCAAGGTCAGTGAAGACGCTTAGTTTGCGTGATGACACGGGATGTGCTCCTCACCAGAACATCCCCCGGGGGCATTTCTTCTCCTTCCAGACCCCTGCAAAGCCCTTCAGTGCCGGCCCAAGGAGACGTGCAAACTCGAGGACGGCCAGGCCAAGTGCATCCCATCCCTGGTGGCCACCTGCTGGGGTTGGGGTGACCCCCACTACCACACCTTCGACAAGCACGATTTCGACTTCCAAGGCACCTGCACCTACACCATGGCCGAATCCTGTGGGAACGACACCAAGTTGGTGCCCTTCAAGGTGGAGGCCAAGAACAACATCCGAGGTGGGGTGAAATCCGTCTCCTACATCAGCTTGGCCAACATTGAGGTCTATGGCCAACAAATCTCCATCCGTCAAAGGGAAGCGGGCAAAATTAGGGTGAGTTGGCTTAAAACGGGCAGGACTGGCCTTTCTCCATCTCCTTTCACACCCGTCTCATCCCCACCTCCTTTCCTACCCACCCCTTCTTCCATCATGGCCAACATCACGTGCTCCATCAAGGCCACCGTCATTTTTGGCTGAATCAGCTGAGCCAAAACGTGAAGTTTTGAAATGCTGGGGTGCAAGGGGAATGCTCTGCCTCACATGGGGCACTGTGGGGTGGTTTTCTGCCCCCTGGGGAAGTCAAAAGGTGTGCAAGAAACCTCAAAGCAGGTGGGACAGCTCCAGGGGGTCTGCGATAGCAGCTGGTGTGCGTAAATTGGGTAAGGCAACGCCCAGCAAAAATGATTGCGCGTGGATGCAAAATAACTGCACACCCCAGGAGCACGCAGACCCGTGCACCACGCTCACATGTAATGCTCCCCCTCCCTAGGTGAACGGGGTGCAGACCCTGCTCCCGGTGAGCCTGGAGGACGGCAGGCTGGAGCTCTTCCATAGCGGGCTCACCGCCGTGCTGGAGACCGATTTCGGCCTCCGGGTGACGTACGACTGGAACTGGCACCTGGTCATCGAGCTCCCCAGCAGCTACTATAAGCACACCTGCGGCCTCTGCGGCAACTTCAACCTCAAGCCGGAGGACGACGTCCCCCAGCAGAGTGGCGACCTCACCGCCTCCATCGTGGATTGGGCCAAGGTCTGGAAAGCCCCCGACGATGACCCGTTTTGCTGGGATTTCTGTGAAGGCGACTGCCCCGTGTGCGAGGAGGAGAAGAAGGAGCTGTATGGTGGCAACCAGTATTGTGGCCTGATCAAAAAAAGCTTCCAGGGGCCCTTCAAGGCTTGCCACGATGTTGTCAAACCCAGGGATTTCTTCCGCAACTGCCTCTACGACGTGTGCATGAGCGACGGGG
Source organism: Oxyura jamaicensis (assembly GCF_011077185.1). Taxonomy (NCBI): domain Eukaryota; kingdom Metazoa; phylum Chordata; class Aves; order Anseriformes; family Anatidae; genus Oxyura; species Oxyura jamaicensis. The sequence continues at coordinate 46,358 of NW_023312231.1, forward strand.
CAAAAAGCATCCTCTGCAAGGCGCTGGAGGCTTATGCATCCACCTGCAAAAAGCAAGGGGTCGTGGTGCACGACTGGAGGACCCCGTCGGGCTGCTGTGAGCAATGGGCTTCCTCCTCGCCGATGCGGTTTTGCAAAATAGGGGGAATATCCGGCATGGGATGATGCGTGCCGAGTGCTTGGCAAGTTTGCAAGGGGGGAGGGGGGGAATATTTAGCTCTGGGATGGTGCGCGCAAAATAATTGGTGCATTTGCAAAAGTCATCCATCCAGGGAGGGTTGCCTGCAAAGCATGCTCACACAATGCAATATCAATCCCCCAGGAGACCGCGTGCAAAGTAGTCGGGGTGCTTGCATGCCTCATGCGAGATGCGATGTTCATCCTCGGGATGTTACATGAAAAATGCTTGGTGCTCACAAACACTTTGCAATGCATGCAACCCCGCTGCATTTCTGCCCACCCCTCAGCTAATTGCCCCCCTCTCCCCCCTTCCTCCTGCAGCATTACCCTGCCCAGAAAACAGCCACTACGAAGCTTGTGGCAACGCCTGCCCGGCCACCTGCACCAACCGGGACGCGCCCGCCTCTTGCACCCAGCCCTGCGTGGAGACCTGTGCTTGCAACCAGGGCTACGTCCTCAGCGGTGGCCAGTGCGTGGCGGTGGCCGACTGCGGTTGCACCCGCGACGGTCGCTACTACCAAGCCGGCGAGGAGTTTTGGGACGACGAGACCTGCCATTCCCGGTGCAGGTGCGACCCCGGTTTGGGCATGGTGGTGTGCAAGGAGACCAGCTGCAAGGCGGGCGAGCAGTGCGCCGTGGTGAAGGGCGTGCGGCGGTGCGTGGCCAAGGGTCGCTCCATCTGCGTGGCCACTGGGGACCCCCACTACACCACCTTCGACGGGCGCCGCTACGACTTCATGGGCACTTGCGTCTACCAGTTCGCCGCCCTCTGCTCCGAAGACCCCACCCTTGTCCCCTTCATGGTCACGGTGGAGAATAACAACCGGGGCAGCCGTGTGGTCTCCTACACCAAGGAGGTCACCTTGAAGGTCTACAACATGACCCTCAGCCTCAGCCAAGCAGACCCCCAGAAGCTCAAGGTAGGGAGGGGAAGGCATCCAGTTGCAGCAAGGCATCTCTTTGGGTTGCAAGCTCCTTGCGTGGTTCCTAGGCAGCTTGCAGGCTCCTTGTGTGGCGTCCAGTTGGGTTGCAAGGTCATAGAAATCCAACGAGACATCTTACAGACCTGTTGCATGGCATCCAGTTGGGTTGCAAGCTCGTTGTGTGGCGTGTGGATGAGTTGCAAGGTCTTTGGGAGACGTCCAGTTGGGTGTTGAGGGCATCAGGAGACGTCCAGTTGGGTGTCAAGGGCGCTGGGAGACATCTAGTTGGGTGTCAAGGGAGTTGGGAGACATCTAGTTGGGTCTCAAGGGTGTTGGGAGAAGTCTACTTGGGTATTGAGGGCATCTGGAGACAACTGGCCATGGTTGCACAGTGTCCAATTGAACTGCGAGGTCATCATGAGACATCCAGTTGGATTTCATGCTCATTGGATGACACCTGGGCGGGTTGCACGCCCATCGCATGGCGTCCTCCTGCCCTTCCTCTCCCCTTCCAGGTCAACGGGGTCCTGGTGGACCTGCCCTTCACCCACGGCAACCAGCTCAGCGCCTACATCAGCGGCGTCCACGGCTTCATCAAGACCGACTTCGACGTCATCGTCACCTTCGACTGGCACAGCTACGCCAGGGTCATCCTCCCCAGCACCTACTCGCGGTCCGTCTGCGGGCTCTGCGGGAACGCCGACGGGAACCCCGAGGACGACTTCGCTTTGCCCGACGGCAGCTCGGTCACCGACGAAATCCAATTCGCCGACTCCTGGAAGGTGGCCAACGTCCCCGGCTGCTCGGCCGGTTGCACCAAGGATTGCCAAACTTGCACCGAAGCGGAGAAGCGCGCCTACCGCGGCGACAAGCACTGCGGGGTCCTGGTGAAGAAGCAAGGACCCTTCGCCGCCTGTCACAGCGCCATCGACCCGGCCCCCTACTTCGACGACTGCCTCTTCGACACGTGTCTCTACAAGGGGCACCAGGAAACCGTCTGCCGCGCCATCAGCGCCTACGTCACCGCCTGCCAGAGCCAGGGGATTCGCATCAAGCCGTGGCGCACGGCCGCCTTCTGCAGTACGTGGGGCTCGGCGCTGGGGGGGTTGCAAGGAGGCTTTGGGGCACGCGTGCACGGAGGGGTTTGGGGTCGCACGGAGGAATCGGGGTGTGCATGCAGGGAGGGTGTTGGGTTTGCGTGCACAAAGGGGTGTGGGGTCTACACGAAGAGTCTGGGGTTTGAGTGCATGGTTTGGGCTCACGTTTCTGCAGGGTTTGGGGATTGTAGGAGGGGATTTGGGGTCACATTTCTGCAGGGTTTGGGGTTTGCAGGAAGGGATTTGGGGTCACATTTCTGCAGGGTTTGGGGTTTGCAGGAAGGGATTTGGGGTCACATTTCTGCAGGGTTTGGGGATTGTAGGAGGGGATTTGGGGTCACATTTCTGCAGGGTTTGGGGATTTCAGGAAGGGATTTGGGACTGCATTTTTGGAGGGTTTGGGGAACTGTAGGAAGGGCTTTGGGTTTGCGTTTTTGCAGGGTTTTGGAATTGCATGAAGGAATTTGGGGTCACATTTCTGCAGGGTTTGGGGATTTCAGGAAGAGATTTGGGGTCACATTTCTGCAGGGTTTGGGGATCGCGTGGAGGGATTCGGGCACAGACAGATGTGGGACTCTGCACCCATCTCGCCCCCCCCTCCCGCAGGCCCCGTCTGCCCCCCGAACCAACACTACGAGCTCTGCGGCTCGTCCTGCCCGGCCACGTGCCACGGCCAGGCGGAGGACGAAGGCTGCGACGAATCGTCCCCGTGCACCGAGGGCTGCTTCTGCGACGCCGGCTTCCTGCAGAGCGGCGACCGCTGCGTCCCCCTGGCCCGCTGCGGCTGCTTGCACGACGGCCGCTACTACCAGCAGGGCGAGGAGTTTTTCTCCTGCCCGCGCTGCAGCCAGCGTTGCACCTGCCAAGGGAACGGGGAGGTGGAGTGCCAAGAGGCGAGCTGCGGCGAGGGGGAGTCGTGCATGGTGCAGGACGGCGTGCGGGGCTGCTACCCCAGCACCTGCGGGCGCTGCGAGGTGCTGGGCGCCGCTTCTTTCCGCACCTTCGACGGGCACTCGCTGCGTTTTGCTGGCTCCTGCACCTACACGCTGGCGGCGGCCGAAGCTGCCGGCCCCGAGGTGGAGCTGGTCCCCTTCATGGTGCGGGTGCAGAAGGACCACAGAGGGCCGGAGCCGCTCACCCAGCAGCTGCTGATCACCGTGCACGGCGTCACCGTCAGCATGAGCCGGGGGAAGCAGTGGGAGGTGAAGGTGAGGGGGGCCGGGCTTGGTGCAAGGGGTCCTTGGCGTGCACGTGGTCTGCGCGTACCTGGTTTGGCTCCTGCAGCCTGTTGGGATCCCGCGTGCACCCAAAGGCGTTGCTTGGAGGCGGAGAACTCCTGCATTGCGTCCCCACCAGGGTGCTGCTCGGGCTTGCGGCCCTGTTCCGGGTGCAAATCCCATTTCAGGCTGCAGAGCCCATTTCAAATGCAACCCCCCCCCCCACCCCCACCCCCCTTTTAATTGCAAATCTGTTTTAAATGCAAACCCCACTTTAGGTTGCAGAGCAGAGCGTGCAACCCCCCACTTCAACCCCATTTCGGGTTGCAAAGCGCGCAGATGGGGTTTGCATTTAAAATTATGGGGTTTGGGGCTGCAGAGCATGCAATCCCCACTTTAGCTGCAACCCCATTTTGGGTTGCAGAGGACGCAACCCCCCCATTTTAAATGCAGATCCCCATTTAAGTGCAAACCCCCCTTTAAATGCAACCCCCCTTTCGGCTGCAACCCCACTTCAGATTGCAGAAGATGCAACCCCCCCTGCCTTTACCTCCACCCCCCCTTTACCTACAACCC
>NW_023312231.1:50449-51455 GCF_011077185.1 Oxyura jamaicensis
CCCCCCCCCCTGACGCCCCCTTTCTCCTCCTCTCCCCCGCAGGTGGACGGCGAGCGGCACCTCCTGCCCCTGTCGCTGGTGGGGGGCGCGGTGACGGTGACGCAGGAGGGCGCCCACCAAGTGCTGCGGGCGCAGGGGGGCCTCAAGCTGCTCTACGACAGCGTCTCCTACGTGCTGCTCACCCTCCCCGCCTCCTACCGCCACCACACCGGCGGCCTCTGCGGCAACTACGACGGCGACGCCGCCAACGACGATGCCGGCCCGGAGGAGCTGGGGAGCAACTGGGGCATCCCCGTCAGGGGTTGCACGCACGGCTCGCAGCCGGAGCCCTGTCCCCAGAGCAAACCCGAGCTCTGCGGGTTGCTGGAGGACGAGACGGGGCCCTTCGGGGGGTGCCACAAGGCGGTGGCGCCCTGGGAGCACGCGGCGAGCTGCGCGCAGGAAGGCTGCGGCAAGGCAGGGGGCGAGGCGCTGTGCAGGGTCTTGCAGGCCTACGCCGCCGCCTGCCAGGCCGCCGGCGGGGAGCTGCAGGAGTGGAGGGAAGCAGCCAAGTGCCGTGAGTGGGCGGAGGGGAGGCTGCAGGAGGCGGGGAAGGCGGTTCGGCAAAGGGGGGGGGGAGCTGTTGCATGCAGCAGCAGCTTAGTTCCGTGGTTTGCACGCGATTGCATGCACGTTTTCTGCAGAGTTTGCACGCAATTGCACGCAGCAGTTCTGCAGAGTTTGCACGTGATTGGAAGCACGTTTTCTGCAGAGTTTGCATGCAGTTGTAGGCGGTGCTGCTTGCAATTTTTTAATGCCAGCAGCTGCATGCAGCAGCAGTTTAATCCCATGGGTTGCATGCAGCTGTGTGCAGCAGTTCTGCAGAGTTTGCACGTGACTGCATGCACTTGTTCTGCAGAGTTTGCACGCGATTGCATGCTCTTTTCTTGCACAGTTTGCATGCAGTTGCACGTGCCAAATTGGCAGAGTTTGCACGCTGTCACATGCGCTTGTTCTGCAGAGTTTG
>NW_023312232.1:0-1154 GCF_011077185.1 Oxyura jamaicensis
TTCTGCAGAGTTTGCACGTGATTGCATGCACTTTTTCTGCAGAGTTTGCACACAATTACATGCAGCAGTTCCGCAGAGTTTGCATGCAGCTGCAAGCACTTTTCTGCAGAGCTTGCACGCGATTGCATGCACTTTTCTTGCAGAGTTTGCAAACGATTGCATGCACCAGAGCTTGCATTTTTTTAGTGCCGGCAGCTGCAAGCAGCAGCAGTTTAATCCCGTGGTTTGCACGCAGCTGCTGCAGGTTCTGCAGAGTTTGCACCTGGCTGTGTGCAGAGGTGCATGCTCATTCTACGAACGTGAGCGGCTCCATAAGGCAGCACTTCAGCGCCACAGCTTGCACACATTTGCATGCAGCAGTGCTTGCATTTTTTCGAGTGCCAGCAGCAGTTGGGTTCTGCAGAGTCTGCAAGCAGTCTCATGCAGCAGTGACAGCATTTTTGCAAAGGTTGCAGGGGTTCCTGGCTGCACGCAGCAATGTCAAATGCTTGCAAGTGGGAAGGTGTTTGTGTGCAGCCATGCATGTTTATTTTTGCAGACTGTTGCATGAGGAAAGCAGTCGCATGCAGCAATTTTAACTCCCCCCCCCCCCCAAGAATTAAAGAGTTTGCCGGAACACTTCTTTAGGCCTGCAAAATTTTGGGGGGGGGGGGGGAAGTGGCCGCAATTTGTTGGAATTTGGAAAAAAAATGCGGAGGGAAAAGACTTTGCATGGATTTGGGGGGAAGATTTTGCTAGGTGCAGCACCGCCTTTTGGGCACTGTTCCTGCACCAAATTTTGCAACACATTTGGGTACTTTTTTGGGGGGGAGAGGGAGAAAATATGTGAAAAAATAATTAAAAAATAGCAATTCTGGTGCATTTCTTTCTGCTTTTCGTCCCGCCAGCGCTCTCCTGCCCTCCCGACAGCCACTACGAGCTCTGCGCCCGCACTTGTGACCAGACGTGCGCCAGCCTCTCCACCGGCAGCAGCTGCACCAACAAGTGCTTCGAGGGCTGCCAGTGCGACAAGGGCTTCGTCTTCAACGGGGGCGAGTGCGTCCCCATGGAGTCCTGCGGGTGCATGCACCGCGGCCGCTTCTTCGAGGTGGGTGCTGCTTGCATGCATCTTTCTCCCATTTTCGCACCCCTAGCAAGGCAGAACCCCACTGCAC
>NW_023312233.1:0-2003 GCF_011077185.1 Oxyura jamaicensis
GTTCCTTTTGCACACTGGATGTCCTCACACGTCCTTTTTTTCTGGGTTGGTTGTATGTGGGATATCTTGGTTTGGATGCATCGAGGCCAACCATCAACCATCTGGCACGTGGTGCCCTTCTGGCACTGGACATCACTGCATGAAGGTGGGTTGTGGACACATCGTGGTTGGCCATTAATCATGTTGCACGTGGTCTCCTTAGGACACTGGATATCACTGCAGGAAGGTCGCCTTGGTGAGACCTTGGTTTGAACGCACCGGGGCCAACCATCAACCATCTGGCACGCGGTTCCCTTCTGGCACTGGACGTCGCTGCAGGAAGGTGGGTTGGGGACACACCGTGGTTGGTTGTCCACTAACTTACACAAGGTCCCTCGGCGACACCATAGGTTGGCGCAAGATGGCTGCGCGCTGGGCACCTGTTTCGGGATGGGATGGGAGTAGAAGTAGCTCCTGGTGCCTGCCCAGCTGGGAGAAGCTGGTTGCTGGTGGAAGGGTCCACTCTGCACGCAGCGGGGCCAACCGTGGGCCATGAGGCACCTGGTCCCCTTCGGGCACCGGATGTTGCTGCAGGAGGGCGGGTTGTGGATGCACTTGGGCCAACCGTTGATCATCTTGCACACGGTGCCTTGGGAACACCGGATGTCGTTGCATGACGGCAGGGGGCCGACGCATTTGGGCCACCCGTCTACTATTTTGCATACCGTCCCCATTTGGCAGCGGATGTTCTCACACGACGGTGTTTTATGGGTGGGCTGCGAGTAGGAGGTCTTGGGTGGCCCGCACCACGGCCAGCCATCGACCATGTGGCACACGGTTCCCTTCTGGCATTGGATGTCATCACAGGAGGGCGCGTTGTGGACACAGTGCGCTTGGCCATCAGTCACCTTGCACGAGGTTCCTTTGGGACACCGGAGGTCCCGACAAGGTTGTCTTGGGGACGTCTTGCTTTGGACACACCTTGGCCAACCATCGACCATCTGGCATGAGGTTCCCTTCTCGCATTTGATGTCACTGCAGGAGGGGCGGTTCTGGACGCAGTGGGGCCACCCATCCGTCATCTTGCACGTGGTCCTTTTGGGACAGTGGATGTCACTGCAGGAAGGTCGTCTTGGGGACGTCTTGGTCGGGACACACTGGGGCCAACCCTCCACCACCTTGCACGTGGTCCCTTTCGTACAGGGAACGTTTTGGCACGAGGGGGGCACCTGGAGAGCTGGCGGTGGTGGCACTTCCCTCTGGAAGACCTGTTTGCGCACGCATTTGGGCCACCCATCCACCATTTTGCAGTGGGTCCCCTTCAAGCACCGAATGTCCCGGCAGGACGGCAGGAGGTGGACACACCTGGGCCATCCGTCCACCATCTTGCACCGCATGCCCTCGCCGCACTTGGTGTTGTGGCACGAAGGTACGGGGACACATTTGGGTCTCCCGGCCACCATCTGGCACCGTGTCCCACCCTTGCAAGGGAAGTTCCGACACGAGGGCACAGGGACACACTTGGGCCACCCGTCCACCATCTTGCATCGTGTTCCTGCCCCACAACGGAAGTTGTTGCACGATGGCAACGGGACGCATTTGGGCAATCCATCCACCATCTGGCACCGAGTTCCGGCTCCACATCGGGTGTTCTTGCACGACGGCAAGGGGACACACCTGGGCCACCCGTCCACCATCTGGCACTGAGTTCCTGCTCCACACTGGAAGTTCTTACATGAGGGCAATGGGACACATTTGGGCAATCCATCCACCATCTGGCACCGAGTTCCGGCTCCACATCGGGTGTTCTTGCACGATGGCAACGGGACACATTTTGGCCACCCATCCACCATCTGGCACTGAGTTCCTGCTCCACACTGGAAGTTCTTGCACGATGGCAATGGGACGCACTTGGGCCACCCGTCCACCATCTTGCATTCTGTTCCAGCTCCACAACGGGTGTTCTTGCACGATGGTAGTGGGACACATTTTGGCCACCCATCCACCATCTTGCATTCTGTTCC
>NW_023312234.1:0-7411 GCF_011077185.1 Oxyura jamaicensis
AGAATCAGTTTTCAGCCCTTCTGGAGCCCGTTTCCTCGCTACTCATCGTTTACTCACTCACTACTCCCAGTTTACTCAGTCATTTCTTGTGATTTACTCACTGGGACATTCACAAACTTACTGCTCACCATTTGGCTACCCGCCCTCCAAGGTCTCTTGTAGTGGGAATCAGACAGGATCGAGCCCTCTTACTGACTTCTCATGGTTTACTCCCTTGCTACTCACTCCCTGCTCACAACTTTGCCTCTGGTCCTCCCAAGCAGCTTGTGGCAGGGGCTGGACTGGACCAAACCCTCTTACTCTCTAGCTGTGCTTTCCTCTCGCTACTCAGCACTTCCAGCCAGCTAATACATCTCCCTACTTACAACCTTCTCACCCATTATTTACACACTTGCTACTCATTCACTAATCATTCTTCACTACATCACCCCCCAGCACCTCCCAGCCAGCTACTATGTCCCTGTTTTCTCTTTTACTAACTCACTGCTCATGCTTACTCTTTACTCACTATGCATCCTGTGACAACACTGAGCCAGCTCCTACATCCAGGCTTGCTCTTTTACTAACTCACTACTCATTCAGTGCTCACGCTTCCTATGCATCCTTGGGCAACTCAGGGCCAGTTTCCCGATTCTTCCCAGCTTTCTTGTCTTCTCCTTTCTCACTTGTTACTCTCCTTGCGAAATCTGGACTGGATTTACTTGGTCTTTACTCTTTATGCATCACTTGCCTGCTACTCCCTCTTTACTCCCCCCTTGGTTGGTCAACACATCCCTACTTAATCCCAGTTTGGGCAGGAAGTTCTACTCAGCACCCATCCCTTTCCTCCCGGTTTACTCCATCCTCACAACTCCCTCCTTGCGTCTCTTACTCACTCCCCAGCTTCACAACACCATTCCCGTGCTCCTACTCCTCCCTTACTCACCACGACCCGCCCGGGCTCCAGCTCCACGCGCGTGCGGCGCACGAGGACCTCGACGCCGGTGATGCCACCCAGGCCGCCCCGCACCAGGACACGGAAGGGCTCTGGGCCCTGGGTGCCGGGGCAGAGTCCGGCCAGGAGGTAGATGCAGGAGCCGGAGAAGTCGTGGTGGAGGCGGTCGAAGGTGCGGACGTGGCCCATGCCCAGGGCTGAGCAGGTGGCAGGGTTGGGGATGGGGTTAGGGACCAGGTTGGAGACGGATTTGGGGATGGGGACGGGGTTGGGGACAGGGACGGGGTTGGGGACGGGGATGGGGGCACAGGGCTCCTGGGGGTGTTTAGATGAGCAGGAGGAGGCTGTGGGAAGAGGAGAAGCAGCGGTTAGTCGGGTTGTCTTCCTGGAAGGGTTCCTCAGCCCTCCTCCAACCCCTCTTCATCCAGTTATCCTTCCTTCTTCACCCTTTTTCCTGTCCCTTCAACCTCCTTCACCCATTTCCTCATCCCTTCAACCTCCTTCACCCATTTCTCCATCCTTTCACCCATTTCCCTGTCCCTTCAACCTTCACCCAACTCTTCAACCTCCTTCCCCCATTTCCTCATCCCTTCAACCTCCTTCACCCATTTCTTCATCCCTCAACCACCTTCATCCATTTCTTCATCCCTTCAACCTTCTTCACCCATCCCTTCAATGTCCTTCACCCATTTCTTCATCCCTCAATGTCCTTCACCCATCCCTTCAACCTCCTTCACCCATTTCCTTATCCCTTCAACGTCCTTCACCCATTTCTCCATCCTTTCAACCTCCTTCACCCATTTCTTCATCCCTTCAACCACCTTCACCCATTTCTTCATCCCTTCAACCACCTTCATCCATTTCATTCCCCATTCCCAACTCAAAGCCCATCTCCGACCCATTGGCTGTCCCCATCCCAGTCCCCCATTCCCTCCAAACCCTATAACCGGGGTCCCTGTCCCCAGTTAATGTCCCCATGCCCCACTCACAGCACTGTGTCCCCTGTCCCTCGCCGGCCCCATCCTCAGGATGGGCGCAGAGCCCACAGAGCTGTCCCCGTAGCGTCGCTGGTGCCGTCACCGTCACGGCGCCGTCCCCACCAACGGACACCCGCACGCCTATGGCTGTGGCCACCCGCCGCTGTCCCCCTCTTCGCTCCAGGCGCACCCGGCCCCCTGCCAACGAGAGGGGCAGGGGGATCCGGGTCCCGGCCACCTGTAAGGGAGGACATTGGCTGGGCAACCCCAATGCAGGCACCTGGGTCCCTTCCTCAGTCTTGGAAATGGGATTGAGTGGACCTAGACCCCAAGTTATGGGGTCTGGGGGCTGGAAATGGGATGGGGAGGAGCTGGACACCTGGGTCCACCACCAAGCTATGGGGTCTTGGGGATGGAAATGGGATGAGGAGATCCTGGACATCTGGGCCCACCACCCATCTTGGAGTTCTAGAGGTTGGGAGACCCCAGATGCCTGGTTCCCTGCTCCCTCCCGGGGAATATGGGACACCCGCCTCACACCCCTTGTGCCACCCAAGGTCGAATCCTCACCCTCGCCATCGTCTCCTCGCCTCGGTGCAGGACGACCTCGAAGCCATCACCGCGGAGTGTGACGTGGCCGAAGGAGGCGCCCGGCCCCGCGCCAAACTGGCCGCCAGCCGTGACATGGAGGGTGGGCAGTTGGGTGCTGCAGGTGCTCACCAACGTCTGGGTGCAAGCCCCCGCCAAGCCATAGCTCTTCCCATCAAAGGCCCGGTAGCGCCAGCGCCCCAAAACATGGCAAACAAGTGGGGGCTGCGTGACAGGAAGGCATCTGGGTGAGGTTTCCACCATCTTGCACGTTGTCCCCTTCGGGCAATGTACGTCATTGCAAGATGTCTTGTCGGGGACGCATTTGGGTGAGTTTTCCACCATCTGGCACGTCGTTCCGGATGGGCAATGCACGTCATTGCAAGATGGCTCGTTGGGGATGCATTTGGGCCAGTCGTCCACCATCTTGCATGTGCTCCCAGATGGGCAACGCACTTCTTTGCAAGACATCTTGTTGGGCACACATTTGGGCCAGTCCTCCACCACCCTACACGTCGTTCCGGCTGGACAATGCATGTCATTGCAGGATGGCTTGTTGGGCACGCATTTGGGCCAATCCTCCACCACCCTACACGTTGTTCCAGCAGGACAATGCATGTCGTTGCACGTTGGCTTGTTGGGCACGCATTTGGGCCAATCCTCCACTATCTGGCATGTCGTCCCCGCCGGGCAATGCACTTCTTTGCAGGTTGGTTTGTTGGGCACGCATTTGGGCCAATCCTCCACCATCTGGCACGTGGTCCCGACCGGGCAGCGGACAGTGCTGCAGGAGGGCTTGTTGGGCACGCATGTTGGCCAACCACCCTCCATTTGGCACGTGGTGCCCTCGGGGCAGCGGACACCACCACAGGTGGGTTGGTTGGGCATGCACTTGGGCCAACCCTCCACCATGTGGCACGTGGTCCCTTCCAAGCAATGCACCGTGTCACACGTGGGCTTGGGCGGGACGCAGCGGGGGACGCCCTCCACCACTTGGCACGTGGTGCCAGATTTGCAGGAGATGCCGGTACAAGATGCTGCTGGCGCGCTCCTCACCATCCGCACGCACTTGGGCCAGCCTCGCACCACCCGGCACGCTGTCTCACTGGGGCACTGCAGGTCACCGCAGGAGGGGATGCGGACACACCGGGGCCACCCATTGAGGAGCTTGCAGCCCATTCCCGCTTGGCAGTGGAGGTTCTTGCACGAAGGCCGGGAGACACAGGTGGGGTGGCCGTGCACCACCATGCAAACGGTGCCGGGCTTGCAGGCAAAGTTCTGGCAGGACCCAGGGGTGGCAGCGCAGTGGGCACCAATGCAGCCCGAGGGGATGGAGGACATCCCAGTGGAAATCTGGGGGGCAGAAGCAGAGTGACCCCAGGATGCAGATCGGAAGAGGGGATGGCTGGGAAGACACCGGGGCCAACCCTCTGCCATCGTGCAGGCCGTGCCCTTGGGACACTGGATGTCGTTGCAGGAAGGTTGGTTGTAGACACACTGTGGCCACCCATCTGTCATCTTGCACATGGTCCCCTTTGGACACTGGATGTCCCTGCAAGATGGTCTACGAATGGAGGTCTTGATCTGCACACACCGGGGCCAACCATCAACCATCTGGCAAGCGGTTCCCTTCTGGCACTGGATGTCACTGCAGGAAGGACGGTTTTGCACACACTGGGGCCAACCATTGACAATACTGCACGTGGTCCCCTTGGGGCAGTGGACATCGCTGCAGGAGGGTTGGCTGTGGACACACTGGGGCCACCCCTGCAGCATCTTGCATGATGTCCCTTTGGGACACTGGACGTTGTTGCAGGACGGTAGCCTCACAGTGGTCTTTGTTTGCACACACCGGGGCCAACCGTCAACCATCTGGCACACAGTTCCCTTCTGGCATTGGACTTCACTGCAGGAGGGACGATTTTGGACACATTGGGGCCAACCGTTGACAATGTTGCATGTAGTCCCTTTAGGACATTGGATGTCACTGCAGGAAGGTTGGCTGTGAACACACTGTGGCCACCCATCTGTCATTTTGCATGTTGTCCCTTTGGGACATTGCACACTGTTGCAAGAAGGCCGTCTTGGGGAGGTCTTGGTTTGGACACACTGGGGCCAACCATCGACCATCTGGCACGTGGTTCCCTTCTGGCACTGGATGTCACTGCAGGAGGGTTGTCTGTGGATACACTGAGGCCACCCGTGTAGCATCTTGCATGTGATCCCTTTGGGACACTGAATAGCCCTGCAGGAAGGTCCCCTAATGGAGGTCTTGGTTTGGACGCACTGGGGCCAACCATCAACCATCTGGCACGTGGTTCCCTTCTGGCACTGGATGTCACTGCAGGAGGGATGATTTTGGATGCACTGGGGCCATCCGTTGACCATATTACACACGGTCCCTTTGGGACACTGGACATCGTGACAGGAGGGCTGTGAGTGGACACACTGCGGCCACCCATGTAGCATTTTGCACATGGATCCCTTGGAACATTGGACGTCCCTACAAGTTGGTCTCCTGATGGATGTCTTGACTTGCACACACCGGGGCCAACCATCGACCATCTGGCACGTGGTTCCCTTCTGACACTGGACGTCACTGCAGGAGGGTGGGTTCTGGACGCAGTGGGGCCACCCATTTGTCATCTTGCACGTGGTCCCTTTGGAACAGTGGAGGTCCGCACAAGTAGGTCGCCTCGGTGAGACCTTGATTTGAACGCACTGTGGCCAACCATCGACCATCTGGCACGTGGTTCCCTTCTGACATTGGATGTCATGGCAAGAGGGTTGGGCGTAGACGCACTGTGGCCAGTTGTCTGTTATCTTGCAGATGCTCCCTTTGGGACACTGGAGGTCATTGCAAGTAGGTCTCCTAATGGAGGTCTTGATTTGCACACATCGGGGCCAACCATCAACCATCTGGCAAGCGGTTCCCTTCTGGCATTGGATGTTGCTGCAAGACGGTTGGTTTGGGACGCACTGGGGCCAACCATTGACAATACTGCACGCGGTCCCCTTGGGGCAGTGGACATCACTGCAGGAGGGCTGGCTGTGGACACACTGGGGCCACCCATGGAGCATCTTGCATGATGTCCCTTTGGGGCAGTGGATGTTGTTGCAGGACGGTTGCCTCACGGTGGTCTTTGTTTGCACACACCGGGGCCAACCATCAACCATCTGGCACGTGGTTCCCTTCTGGCACTGGATGTCACTGCAGGAGGGACGATTTTGGATGCACTGGGGCCATCCATTGAAGATCGAGCACGTAGTCCCTTTAGGGCACTGGATGTCCTTACAAGTAGGTTGTCTCTGAACACATCGTGGCCAACCATCTACAATCTGACATACGCTTCCCTTCTGGCACTGGACATCATCACAGGACGGTTGCCTGTGGACACACTGAGGCCACCCGAGTAGCACCTTGCACGTGGTCCCTTTGGGGCACTGGATGTCCCTGCAAGAAGGTTGCCTTAGGGAGACCTTGGTTTGGATGCACCTGGGCCAACCATCAACCATCTGGCACGTGGTTCCCTTCTGGCACTGGACATCCTGGCAGGAGGGCTGCCTGTGGACACACTGGGGCAACCCATGTAGCATCTGGCACGCCGTACCTTTGGGACACTGGAGATCCTTGCAAGAAAGTTTCCTTGGGGCCACCTTGACTTGCACACACTGGGGCCAACCATTGATGATCTGGCAGCTGGATCCCTTTTGACATTGGACATCATGGCAGGAAGGCTGGTTCTGGATGCACTGGGGCCAACCGTCTGCCATCTTGCATGAGGTCCCTATAGGACACTGGAGGTCGTTGCAAGTTGGCTGATGCTGAACACACCTCGGCCAACCATCCATCATCTGACACACACTTCCTTTTTCACACTGGATGTCGTTGCAAGACGGTTGGCTGTGGACGCACTGAGGCCAACCATATAGTATCTTGCACGTGGATCCTTTGGGACACTGCACATTGTTGCAAGAAGGCCGTCTTGGGGAGATCTTGGTTTGGACACACCGGGGCCAACCATCGACCATCTGGCACGTGGTTCCCTTCTGGCATTGGATGTCACTGCAGGAGGGAGCGTTGTGGACACACTGTGGCTGGCCATTAATCATGTTGCACGTGGTCTCTTTAGGACACTGGATGTCACTGCAGGAAGGTCGCCTTGGTGAGACCTTGGTTTGAACGCACCGGGGCCAACCATCAACCATTTGGCAAGCTGATCCCTTCTGACATTGGATGTCACTGCAGGAGGGATGGTTTTGCACACACTGGGGCCAACCATTGACAATACTGCACGTGGTCCCCTTGGGGCAGTGGACATCGCTGCAGGAGGGTTGGCTGTGGACACACTGGGGCCACCCCTGCAGCATTTTGCATGAGGTCCCTTTGGGACACTGGACGTTGTTGCAGGACGGTTGCCTCAGTGTGGTCTTTGTTTGCACACACCGGGGCCAACCATCAACCATCTGGCACACAGATCCCTTCTGGCACTGGACATCATGGCAGGAAGGTTGGGTGTGGACACACCTGGCCCACCCATCTGTGATCCTACATGTGGTCTCCTTTGGACATTGGATATCCTTGCAGGAGGGTTTGTTGTGAACACATTGAGGCCACTCATCTCTCAACCTGCACGTGGTCCCTTTGGGGCACTGGACATCCCTGCAAGAAGGTTTCCTAATGGAGGTCTTGACTTGGACACACTGGGGCCAACCATCGACCGTCTGGCACGTGGTTCCCTTCTGGCACTGGACATCATGGCAAGATGGTCGGTTTTGGACGCAGAGCGGCCAACCATCATCCATCTTACAAGTGGTCCCTCTGGGACAATGGATGTCACTGCAAGTAGGTTGCACTGAGGGCATCTTGGTTTGGATGCACCGGGGCCAACCATCAACCATCTGGCACGTG
>NW_023312235.1:0-1154 GCF_011077185.1 Oxyura jamaicensis
TTCTGCAGAGTTTGCACGTGATTGCATGCACTTTTTCTGCAGAGTTTGCACACAATTACATGCAGCAGTTCCGCAGAGTTTGCATGCAGCTGCAAGCACTTTTCTGCAGAGCTTGCACGCGATTGCATGCACTTTTCTTGCAGAGTTTGCAAACGATTGCATGCACCAGAGCTTGCATTTTTTTAGTGCCGGCAGCTGCAAGCAGCAGCAGTTTAATCCCGTGGTTTGCACGCAGCTGCTGCAGGTTCTGCAGAGTTTGCACCTGGCTGTGTGCAGAGGTGCATGCTCATTCTACGAACGTGAGCGGCTCCATAAGGCAGCACTTCAGCGCCACAGCTTGCACACATTTGCATGCAGCAGTGCTTGCATTTTTTCGAGTGCCAGCAGCAGTTGGGTTCTGCAGAGTCTGCAAGCAGTCTCATGCAGCAGTGACAGCATTTTTGCAAAGGTTGCAGGGGTTCCTGGCTGCACGCAGCAATGTCAAATGCCTGCAGGTGGGAAGGTGTTCGTGTGCAGCCATGCATGTTTATTTTTGCAGACTGTTGCATGAGGAAAGCAGTCGCATGCAGCAATTTTAACTCCCCCCCCCCCCCAAGAATTAAAGAGTTTGCCGGAACACTTCTTTAGGCCTGCAAAATTTTGGGGGGGGGGGGGGAAGTGGCCGCAATTTGTTGGAATTTGGAAAAAAAATGCGGAGGGAAAAGACTTTGCATGGATTTGGGGGGAAGATTTTGCTAGGTGCAGCACCGCCTTTTGGGCACTGTTCCTGCACCAAATTTTGCAACACATTTGGGTACTTTTTTGGGGGGGAGAGGGAGAAAATATGTGAAAAAATAATTAAAAAATAGCAATTCTGGTGCATTTCTTTCTGCTTTTCGTCCCGCCAGCGCTCTCCTGCCCTCCCGACAGCCACTACGAGCTCTGCGCCCGCACTTGTGACCAGACGTGCGCCAGCCTCTCCACCGGCAGCAGCTGCACCAACAAGTGCTTCGAGGGCTGCCAGTGCGACAAGGGCTTCGTCTTCAACGGGGGCGAGTGCGTCCCCATGGAGTCCTGCGGGTGCATGCACCGCGGCCGCTTCTTCGAGGTGGGTGCTGCTTGCATGCATCTTTCTCCCATTTTCGCACCCCTAGCAAGGCAGAACCCCACTGCAC
>NW_023312236.1:0-2003 GCF_011077185.1 Oxyura jamaicensis
GTTCCTTTTGCACACTGGATGTCCTCACACGTCCTTTTTTTCTGGGTTGGTTGTATGTGGGATATCTTGGTTTGGATGCATCGAGGCCAACCATCAACCATCTGGCACGTGGTGCCCTTCTGGCACTGGACATCACTGCATGAAGGTGGGTTGTGGACACATCGTGGTTGGCCATTAATCATGTTGCATGTGGTCTCCTTAGGACACTGGATATCACTGCAGGAAGGTCGCCTTGGTGAGACCTTGGTTTGAACGCACCGGGGCCAACCATCAACCATCTGGCACGCGGTTCCCTTCTGGCACTGGACGTCGCTGCAGGAAGGTGGGTTGGGGACACACCGTGGTTGGTTGTCCACTAACTTACACGAGGTCCCTCGGCGACACCACAGGTTGGCGCAAGATGGCTGCGCGCTGGGCACCTGTTTCGGGATGGGATGGGAGTAGAAGTAGCTCCTGGTGCCTGCCCAGCTGGGAGAAGCTGGTTGCTGGTGGAAGGGTCCACTCTGCACGCAGCGGGGCCAACCGTGGGCCATGAGGCACCTGGTCCCCTTCGGGCACCGGATGTTGCTGCAGGAGGGCGGGTTGTGGATGCACTTGGGCCAACCGTTGATCATCTTGCACACGGTGCCTTGGGAACACCGGATGTCGTTGCATGACGGCAGGGGGCCGACGCATTTGGGCCACCCGTCTACTATTTTGCATACCGTCCCCATTTGGCAGCGGATGTTCTCACACGACGGTGTTTTATGGGTGGGCTGCGAGTAGGAGGTCTTGGGTGGCCCGCACCACGGCCAGCCATCGACCATGTGGCACACGGTTCCCTTCTGGCATTGGATGTCATCACAGGAGGGCGCGTTGTGGACACAGTGCGCTTGGCCATCAGTCACCTTGCACGAGGTTCCTTTGGGACACTGGAGGTCCCGACAAGGTTGTCTTGGGGACGTCTTGCTTTGGACACACCTTGGCCAACCATCGACCATCTGGCATGAGGTTCCCTTCTCGCATTTGATGTCACTGCAGGAGGGGCGGTTCTGGACGCAGTGGGGCCACCCATCCGTCATCTTGCACGTGGTCCTTTTGGGACAGTGGATGTCACTGCAGGAAGGTCGTCTTGGGGACGTCTTGGTTGGGACACACTGGGGCCAACCCTCCACCACCTTGCACGTGGTCCCTTTCGTACAGGGAACATTTTGGCATGAGGGGGGCGCTTGGAGAGCTGGCGGTGGTGGCACTTCCCTCTGGAAGACCTGTTTGCGCACGCATTTGGGCCACCCATCCACCATTTTGCAGTGGGTCCCCTTCAAGCACCGAATGTCCCGGCAGGACGGCAGGAGGTGGACACACCTGGGCCATCCGTCCACCATCTTGCACCGCATGCCCTCGCCGCACTTGGTGTTGTGGCACGAAGGTACGGGGACACATTTGGGTCTCCCGGCCACCATCTGGCACCGTGTCCCACCCTTGCAAGGGAAGTTCCGACACGAGGGCACAGGGACACACTTGGGCCACCCGTCCACCATCTTGCATCGTGTTCCTGCCCCACAACGGAAGTTGTTGCACGATGGCAACGGGACGCATTTGGGCAATCCATCCACCATCTGGCACCGAGTTCCGGCTCCACATCGGGTGTTCTTGCACGACGGCAAGGGGACACACCTGGGCCACCCGTCCACCATCTGGCACTGAGTTCCTGCTCCACACTGGAAGTTCTTACATGAGGGCAATGGGACACATTTGGGCAATCCATCCACCATCTGGCACCGAGTTCCGGCTCCACATCGGGTGTTCTTGCACGATGGCAACGGGACACATTTTGGCCACCCATCCACCATCTGGCACTGAGTTCCTGCTCCACACTGGAAGTTCTTGCACGATGGCAATGGGACGCACTTGGGCCACCCGTCCACCATCTTGCATTCTGTTCCTGCTCCACAACGGGTGTTCTTGCACGATGGTAGTGGGACACATTTTGGCCACCCATCCACCATCTTGCATTCTGTTCC
>NW_023312237.1:0-7451 GCF_011077185.1 Oxyura jamaicensis
AGAATCAGTTTTCAGCCCTTCTGGAGCCCGTTTCCTCGCTACTCATCATTTACTCACTCACTACTCCCAGTTTACTCAGTCATTACTTGTGATTTACTCACTGGGACATTCACAAACTTACTGCTCACCATTTGGCTACCCGCCCTCCAAGGTCTCTTGTAGTGGGAATCAGACAGGACCGAGCCCTCTTACTGACTTCTCATGGTTTACTCCCTTGCTACTCACTCCCTGCTCACAACTTTGCCTCTGGTCCTCCCAAGCAGCTTGTGGCAGGGGCTGGACTGGACCAAGCCCACTTACTCTCTAGCTGTGCTTTCCTCTCGCTACTCAGCACTTCCAGCCAGCTAATACATCTCCCTACTTACAACCTTCTCACCCATTATTTACACACTTGCTACTCATTCACTAATCATTCTTCACTACATCACCCCCCAGCACCTCCCAGCCAGCTACTATGTCCCTGTTTTCTCTTTTACTAACTCACTGCTCATGCTTACTCTTTACTCACTATGCATCCTGTGACAACACTGAGCCAGCTCCTACATCCAGGCTTGCTCTTTTACTAACTCACTACTCATTCAGTGCTCACGCTTCCTATGCATTCTTGGGCAACTCAGGGCCAGTTTCCCGATTCTTCCCAGCTTTCTTGTCTTCTCCTTTCTCACTTGTTACTCTCCTTGCGAAATCTGGACTGGATTTACTTGGTCTTTACTCTTTATGCATCACTTGCCTGCTACTCCCTCTTTACTCCCCCCTTGGTTGGTCAACACATCCCTACTTAATCCCAGTTTGGGCAGGAAGTTCTACTCAGCACCCATCCCTTTCCTCCCGGTTTACTCCATTCTCACAACTCCCTCCTTGTGGCTCTTACTCACTCCCCAGCTTCACAACACCATTCCCGTGCTCCTACTCCTCCCTTACTCACCACGACCCGCCCGGGCTCCAGCTCCACGCGCGTGCGGCGCACGAGGACCTCGACGCCGGTGATGCCACCCAGGCCGCCCCGCACCAGGACGCGGAAGGGCTCTGGGCCCTGGGTGCCGGGGCAGAGTCCGGCCAGGAGGTAGATGCAGGAGCCGGAGAAGTCGTGGTGGAGGCGGTCGAAGGTGCGGACATGGCCCATGCCCAGGGCTGAGCAGGTGGCAGGGTTGGGGATGGGGTTAGGGACCAGGTTGGAGACGGATTTGGGGATGGGGACGGGGTTGGGGACAGGGACGGGGTTGGGGACAGGGTTGGGGATGGGGGCACAGGGCTCCTGGGGGTGTTTAGATGAGCAGGAGGAGGCTGTGGGAAGAGGAGAAGCAGCGGTTCGTCGGGTTGTCTTCCTGGAAGGGTTCCTCAGCCCTCCTCCAACCCCTCTTCATCCAGTTATCCTTCCTTCTTCACCCTTTTTCCTGTCCCTTCAACCTCCTTCACCCATTTCCTCATCCCTTCAACCTCCTTCACCCATTTCTCCATCCTTTCACCCATTTCCCTGTCCCTTCAACCTTCACCCAACTCTTCAACCTCCTTCCCCCATTTCCTCATCCCTTCAACCTCCTTCACCCATTTCTTCATCCCTCAACCACCTTCATCCATTTCTTCATCCCTTCAACCTTCTTCACCCATCCCTTCAATGTCCTTCACCCATTTCTTCATCCCTCAACGTCCTTCACCCATCCCTTCAACCTCCTTCACCCATTTCCTTATCCCTTCAACGTCCTTCACCCATTTCCTCATCCCTTCAACCTCCTTCACCCACTTCTTCATCCCTTCAACCACCTTCATCCATTTCATTCCCCATTCCCAACTCAAAGCCCATCTCCGACCCATTGGCTGTCCCCATCCCAGTCCCCCATTCCCTCCAAACCCTATAACCGGGGTCCCTGTCCCCAGTTAATGTCCCCATGCCCCACTCACAGCACTGTGTCCCCTGTCCCTCGCCGGCCCCATCCTCAGGATGGGCGCAGAGCCCACAGAGCTGTCCCCGTAGCGTCGCTGGTGCCGTCACTGTCACGGCGCCGTCCCCACCAACGGACACCCGCACGCCTATGGCTGTGGCCACCCGCCGCTGTCCCCCTCTTCGCTCCAGGCGCACCCGGCCCCCTGCCAGCAAGAGGGGCAGGGGGATCCGGGTACCGGCTACCTGTAAGGGAGGACATTGGCTGGGCAACCCCAATGCAGGCACCTGGGTCCCTTCCTCAGTCTTGGAAATGGGATTGAGTGGACCTAGACCCCAAGTTACGGGGTCTGGGGGCTGGAAATGGGATAGGGAGGAGCTGGACATTTGGGGTCAACCACTCAGTTATGGGGTCTGGGGGCTGGAAATGGGATGGGGAGGAGCTGGACACCTGGGTCCACCACCAAGCTATGGGGTCTTGGGGATGGAAATGGGATGAGGAGATCCTGGACATCTGGGCCCACCACCCATCTTGGAGTTCTAGAGGTTGGGAGACCCCAGATGCCTGGTTCCCTGCTCCCTCCCGGGGAATATGGGACACCTGCCTCACACCCCTTGTGCCACCCAAGGTCGAATCCTCACCCTCGCCATCGTCTCCTCGCCTCGGTGCAGGACGACCTTGAAGCCATCACCGCGGAGTGTGACGTGGCCGAAGGAGGCGCCCGGCCCCGCGCCAAACTGGCCGCCAGCCGTGACATGGAGGGTGGGCAGTTGGGTGCTGCAGGTGCTCACCAACGTCTGGGTGCAAGCCCCCGCCAAGCCATAGCTCTTCCCATCAAAGGCCCGGTAGCGCCAGCGCCCCAAAACATGGCAAACAAGTGGGGGCTGCGTGACAGGAAGGCATCTGGGTGAGGTTTCCACCATCTTGCACGTTGTCCCCTTCGGGCAATGTACGTCATTGCAAGATGTCTTGTCGGGGACGCATTTGGGTGAGTTTTCCACCATCTGGCACGTCGTTCCGGATGGGCAATGCACGTCATTGCAAGATGGCTCGTTGGGGACGCATTTGGGCCAGTCGTCCACCATCTTGCATGTGCTCCCAGATGGGCAACGCACTTCTTTGCAAGACATCTTGTTGGGCACACATTTGGGCCAGTCCTCCACCACCCTACACGTCGTTCCGGCTGGACAATGCATGTCATTGCAGGATGGCTTGTTGGGCACGCATTTGGGCCAATCCTCCACCACCCTACACGTTGTTCCAGCAGGACAATGCATGTCGTTGCACGTTGGCTTGTTGGGCACGCATTTGGGCCAATCCTCCACTATCTGGCATGTCGTCCCCGCCGGGCAATGCACTTCTTTGCAGGTTGGTTTGTTGGGCACGCATTTGGGCCAATCCTCCACCATCTGGCACGTGGTCCCGACCGGGCAGCGGACAGTGCTGCAGGAGGGCTTGTTGGGCACGCACGTTGGCCAACCACCCTCCATTTGGCACGTGGTGCCCTCGGGGCAGCGGACACCACCACAGGTGGGTTGGTTGGGCATGCACTTGGGCCAACCCTCCACCATGTGGCATGTGGTCCCTTCCAAGCAATGCACCGTGTCACACGTGGGCTTGGGCGGGACGCAGCGGGGGACGCCCTCCACCACTTGGCACGTGGTGCCAGATTTGCAGGAGATGCCGGTACAAGATGCTGCTGGCGCGCTCCTCACCATCCGCATGCACTTGGGCCAGCCTCGCACCACCCGGCACGCTGTCTCGCTGGGGCACTGCAGGTCACCGCAGGAGGGGATGCGGACACACCGGGGCCACCCATTGAGGAGCTTGCAGCCCATTCCCGCTTGGCAGTGGAGGTTCTTGCACGAAGGCCGGGAGACACAGGTGGGGTGGCCGTGCACCACCATGCAAACGGTGCCGGGCTTGCAGGCAAAGTTCTGGCAGGACCCAGGGGTGGCAGCGCAGTGGGCACCAATGCAGCCCGAGGGGATGGAGGACATCCCAGTGGAAATCTGGGGGGCAGAAGCAGAGTGACCCCAGGATGCAGATCGGAAGAGGGGATGGCTGGGAAGACACCGGGGCCAACCCTCTGCCATCGTGCAGGCCGTGCCCTTGGGACACTGGATGTCGTTGCAGGAAGGTTGGTTGTAGACACACTGTGGCCACCCATCTGTCATCTTGCACACGGTCCCCTTTGGACACTGGATGTCCCTGCAAGATGGTCTACGAATGGAGGTCTTGATCTGCACACACTGGGGCCAACCATCAACCATCTGGCAAGCGGTTCCCTTCTGGCACTGGATGTCACTGCAGGAAGGACGGTTTTGCACACACTGGGGCCAACCGTTGACAATACTGCACGTGGTCCCCTTGGGGCAGTGGACATCGCTGCAGGAGGGTTGGCTGTGGACACACTGGGGCCACCCCTGCAGCATCTTGCATGAGGTCCCTTTGGGACACTGGACGTTGTTGCAGGACGGTAGCCTCAGTGTGGTCTTTGTTTGCACACACCGGGGCCAACCGTCAACCATCTGGCACACAGTTCCCTTCTGGCATTGGATGTCACTGCAGGAGGGACGGTTTTGGACACATTGGGGCCAACCGTTGACAATGTTGCATGTGGTCCCCTTGGGACATTGGATGTCACTGCAGGAAGGTTGGCTGTGGACACACTGTGGCCACCCATCTGTCATTTTGCATGTTGTCCCTTTGGGACATTGCACACTGTTGCAAGAAGGCCGTCTTGGGGAGGTCTTGGTTTGGACACACTGGGGCCAACCATCGACCATCTGGCACATGGTTCCCTTCTGGCACTGGATGTCACTGCAGGAGGGTTGTCTGTGGATACACTGAGGCCACCCGTGTAGCATCTTGCATGTGATCCCTTTGGGACACTGAATATCCCTGCAGGAAGGTCCCCTAATGGAGGTCTTGGTTTGGACGCACTGGGGCCAACCATCAACCATCTGGCACGTGGTTCCCTTCTGGCACTGGATGTCACTGCAGGAGGGATGATTTTGGATGCACTGGGGCCATCCGTTGACCATATTACACACGGTCCCTTTGGGACACTGGACATCGTGACAGGAGGGCTGTGAGTGGACACACTGCGGCCACCCATGTAGCATTTTGCACATGGATCCCTTGGAACATTGGACGTCCCTACAAGTTGGTCTCCTGATGGATGTCTTGACTTGCACACACCGGGGCCAACCATCGACCATCTGGCACGTGGTTCCCTTCTGACACTGGACGTCACTGCAGGAGGGTGGGTTCTGGACGCAGTGGGGCCACCCATTTGTCATCTTGCACGTGGCCCCTTTGGAACAGTGGAGGTCCGCACAAGTAGGTCGCCTCGGTGAGACCTTGATTTGAACGCACTGTGGCCAACCATCGACCATCTGGCACGTGGTTCCCCACTGACATTGGATGTCATGGCAAGAGGGTTGGGCGTAGACGCACTGTGGCCAGTTGTCTGTTATCTTGCAGATGCTCCCTTTGGGACACTGGAGGTCATTGCAAGTAGGTCTCCTAATGGAGGTCTTGATTTGCACACATCGGGGCCAACCATCAACCATCTGGCAAGCGGTTCCCTTCTGGCATTGGATGTTGCTGCAAGACGGTTGGTTTGGGACGCACTGGGGCCAACCGTTGACAATACTGCACGCGGTCCCCTTGGGGCAGTGGACATCACTGCAGGAGGGCTGGCTGTGGACACACTGGGGCCACCCATGGAGCATCTTGCATGATGTCCCTTTGGGGCAGTGGATGTTGTTGCAGGACGGTAGCCTCACGGTGGTCTTTGTTTGCACACACCGGGGCCAACCATCAACCATCTGGCACGTGGTTCCCTTCTGGCACTGGATGTCACTGCAGGAGGGACGATTTTGGATGCACTGGGGCCATCCATTGAAGATCGAGCACGTAGTCCCTTTAGGGCACTGGATGTCCTTACAAGTAGGTTGTCTCTGAACACATCGTGGCCAACCATCTACAATCTGACATGCGCTTCCCTTCTGGCACTGGACATCATCACAGGACGGTTGCCTGTGGACACACTGAGGCCACCCGAGTAGCACCTTGCACGTGGTCCCTTTGGGGCACTGGATGTCCCTGCAAGAAGGTTGCCTTAGGGAGACCTTGGTTTGGATGCACCTGGGCCAACCATCAACCATCTGGCACGTGGTTCCCTTCTGGCACTGGACATCCTGGCAGGAGGGCTGCCTGTGGACACACTGGGGCAACCCATGTAGCATCTGGCACGCCGTACCTTTGGGACACTGGAGATCCTTGCAAGAAAGTTTCCTTGGGGCCACCTTGACTTGCACACACTGGGGCCAACCATTGATGATCTGGCAGCTGGATCCCTTTTGACATTGGACATCATGGCAGGAAGGCTGGTTCTGGATGCACTGGGGCCAACCGTCTGCCATCTTGCATGAGGTCCCTATAGGACACTGGAGGTCGTTGCAAGTTGGCTGATGCTGAACACACCTCGGCCAACCATCCATCATCTGACACACACTTCCTTTTTCACACTGGATGTCGTTGCAAGACGGTTGGCTGTGGACGCACTGAGGCCAACCATATAGTATCTTGCACGTGGATCCTTTGGGACACTGCACATTATTGCAAGAAGGCCGTCTTGGGGAGATCTTGGTTTGGACACACTGGGGCCAACCATCGACCATCTGGCACGTGGTTCCCTTCTGGCATTGGATGTCACTGCAGGAGGGAGCGTTGTGGACACACTGTGGCTGGCCATTAATCATGTTGCACGTGGTCTCTTTAGGACACTGGATGTCACTGCAGGAAGGTCGCCTTGGTGAGACCTTGGTTTGAATGCACCGGGGCCGACCATCAACCATTTGGCAAGCTGATCCCTTCTGACATTGGATGTCACTGCAGGAAGGACGGTTTTGCACACACTGGGGCCAACCATTGACAATACTGCACGTGGTCCCCTTGGGGCAGTGGACATCACTGCAGGAGGGTTGGCTGTGGACACACTGGGGCCACCCCTGCAGCATTTTGCATGAGGTCCCTTTGGGACACTGGATGTTGTTGCAGGACGGTTGCCTCAGTGTGGTCTTTGTTTGCACACACCGGGGCCAACCATCAACCATCTGGCACACAGATCCCTTCTGGCACTGGACATCATGGCAGGAAGGTTGGGTGTGGACACACCTGGCCCACCCATCTGTGATCCTACATGTGGTCTCCTTTGGACATTGGATATCCTTGCAGGAGGGTTTGTTGTGAACACATTGAGGCCACTCATCTCTCAACCTGCACGTGGTCCCTTTGGGGCACTGGACATCCCTGCAAGAAGGTTTCCTAATGGAGGTCTTGACTTGGACACACTGGGGCCAACCATCGACCGTCTGGCACGTGGTTCCCTTCTGGCACTGGACATCATGGCAAGATGGTCGGTTTTGGACGCAGAGCGGCCAACCATCATCCATCTTACAAGTGGTCCCTCTGGGACAATGGATGTCACTGCAAGTAGGTTGCACTGAGGGCATCTTGGTTTGGATGCACCGGGGCCAACCATCAACCATCTGGCACGTG
>NW_023312238.1:0-1608 GCF_011077185.1 Oxyura jamaicensis
GCATTATTTTATGCACCCTTGTCTTGTCCTACCTTCTCCATCTCTCTTGGAGGCTGAGAGTCCATGTCTCTGACATGGGTGGAAATTGAGGAAAAACAGAATGTCTTGCTACTGGGGAAAGAGAAGGGCCGGTAGAGAGGACAAGGCAAGAGGCTGTGAGAAATGGTTTGCTCAGGTGTGCAGATAGCTAGAAGATCAGCAGCTTTAGAGAACGTACCAGCGGCTCCCAGGCAGGAGAGAATGAGGAAGAGGGAATGCATGGTGCCTCCACCACCAAGCTCTGTGACGTGTACGAGGACTAGCCTCATAAACTCCTCAGTTTTATGCTCCTGAAGAGCTTTATCTTTGTCAGCCCACGGTCTATCCAGCTTTCCCTTTCCCAGGATCTTGCATCAGCCTGGACGAGTTTACTTCTTTTATCTGAGTACAGCGATGACACAGCTGACTGAAATACCTGAACTATTTCTAGAAATGTCATTGCCAGTCCATTGATAATACCCAACACAGCTGCCTTCCATTTAGCAACCCTCCTTTCTCCCATGCCCCTGGAGCCACCAGCATTCTGTTGCAGCACCACTGCAGTCAAGGAGAGAATGGTTTGCAGCTGGGGAGCTGGACTCTCCCAGGAGTTTATGTTTGGAAAGAACCTGAAAAAAGGGCCTGTGGGATGTTCACCCACAGTGAGCAGAAGAGGGCATTTACATTTCATGCAGAGGTTCTCATCTTAAAGAAAGGGGAAGAGGTGGGAGGGAGGGAAGTTGTTCTAGTTTAACCCTGAACACAAAGGAGTCAGTTCATCCTTCAGAGTTCCTGACAAAAAGCCTGAATTCTTTTCTGATGGGGCCTGTCCCCTGGATGATCTCTGAGTTGTCCATTTGAGATCTGTTTGCGCCATGAGCTCCAGCACCATTGCGCCTACAGGCGTGCCCTCTCAATTACTGGGATTCACAGAGGCCTCTCAAAAGGGCCCCTGAGAGGTGGGTAGGAGAACGGGGCGGGACGTGGATGCGGTACCGCCATTATATTTCTGTCATCAAGGACTTAGGAGCAAGGATCCAGGACTTCTGCTGCAAGCTCTAGCATTAGTCTGGGAAGGGGTCAGTACTGTCTGCTGCTTGACGTAAGCAAGTAGCACAGAGACTCTCCGAGAGACCTTTTTCTTCTAAAGAGATTACCAACCCAGCCCCCTGTGATGTCGTGTGTGCTGTTGAGAGTGCATGATCCATTTTTTTAAACTGGTAAATTAAAAAAAAAAAAAAAAAGAGAGGGAGAGAGAGAGAGAGTCTTGTGTTTTAGTCTGGGCTTCCTGAGGCCTCCGGAGGAAGCGGGTACAGAGAGGCCCCACCTGGGGTGCAGAGTGCTGCTTGAAGGATGTGCTGTTTTGCAGCT
Organism: Oxyura jamaicensis; assembly: GCF_011077185.1. Classification (NCBI taxonomy): domain Eukaryota; kingdom Metazoa; phylum Chordata; class Aves; order Anseriformes; family Anatidae; genus Oxyura; species Oxyura jamaicensis. Next base: position 1,390 of record NW_023312238.1, read on the forward strand.
CCTTTTTGACTGACTGCCTACAGTACTAGCGTCCCACGTACCACTGCCATGGTGCCTGCCGTTCTCATGAGCAGACGAGACCACAGCTTTGCCCACACCCCATGCGCTTCCACACAGGGGGTGATGACAGTTCCTTCCCTGGGTCTTGAAGGGAGCCTTGAAAGGGGGAGGTGGGTAAGGGAAATTGCAAGCCTTATTAGGCAGCGCTCTGGCCAAGGT
>NW_023312239.1:0-5278 GCF_011077185.1 Oxyura jamaicensis
CTAGCATTGTTCCATACTGACACGAATCAAATAAACACATTTCACAATCCCCCATTTCTTTTTTTTTCATGGTATTGATTCGTGTTTTATTATTATTATTATTATTATTATTATTCAATCGAGTCAATACTTGCCAAATTGGTACCAATTTTGGATCCTCTTTTTTTTTTTTTATTATCATCAGGGAATGGGTTTTCCCTTACCCTGGTTCTGGGTCAATAGGTACCACAGATATTTGCATTCCTTGTATAACCGACTGTATTAGTCTGGTAAAACAGGGTATTAAACATGAAATTACTGAATTATTAAACAACCCTCCACATATTCCCAATACAACTATCCTGATTCTAGTAAGCCAACCACCACCCATAAAGTCCCTCCATAATTTTCTTAAATTGATTTCATTTCAAGTTTGAACTGGGACATGTGCAATTTTCTTCATTTCTTTTTACAAGTTCATTCACAGCTTTTCCTTCATCATCAATATCTAAACAGCAGTTACTTAAGGTTAAATTTTCCACAGACTCCTCCTTCTTGTGCTAGCAAATAATCTAAAGCTAAGCAATTTTGATACAAAGCAGTTCCAATCTTGGTATTTTGTTTTGCAATTAATCCGAGTGCATCTCCAGTTTTATTCACAACTATTTCTACTACAGCTTGCAACCTAATTATTCTATTAACCATATCTATTGGGGTCCTATAGCCCCAGGATCCATACTCCAACAAGCACAACCCCAATTTGAGGGTCCGCAGTAATGATAACTCCGGTCCCATGGATAATCTCTTATCCAATCAGTGTAACACGTAGAAGTCACTGTTTCATCCTTTCTAGGACAAATGTACTTGGGCTGGTTACTATATCTCTTCCAGCTCAGGCTTCCGCAATCATTATATGGGTCTTCATCTATAATATCACAGGCATCCAAGGTTATTGACACTGAGGTATTCAGGGTGGTTACAATTTCACTTGTTCCAATTAATTTCTCTGCATAGAGCATACTGAGTTAGGTTAAAAATGCAGCTTCCTCTTTTCTGGCCTTTACAGTCATAGACAGTATGATACACCAATGTCTGGGAGCTCAAGCATCCTCTTCTAGTTGACTGCAGTTGTTGGCCATAGCTTGGGCCAAGAAACTCACCCCAAGTAGGACTAGAAGAGGTCCGGGAAGAGCCATAGTGCTCGGCGGTCACAGCCCGAAGGGGTTGCAGCCCTTGGCAGACCTTCCCAGCCGCAGCACCAGTTCCCTATCCGGTCTTGCCCTCTTCCCTAATCTTAAAGGGGTGTACATTGCAGATGTACCTTCTCGGTACCTTCAGGGGATAACGCTTAACTGATCCCTGTTATTGATAAATCTCTTCCCTTAGTAGGTATCTATTCAAGAGGTTGTTTACTAATTTTACAGGAGTAATTACAATAAATTTGGAGTAATTACAATAAAGGAGTAATTACAATAAATTCCCACAGCAACTTAGCTTATGCTCTTCGATGAAGGCTTCTTCAAGTCCATCTGTTAGTTTCTCCTGGTTCCAATGTTACTTTCCACTCTTCCACTGGACCTGTTACTCCCGACACGTGTCCATCCTTTTTCAGCAGTTCTCACAGCTGTTTCCTTGTTAATAGATAACAACTAATAGATAACAGTTAATAAATATCGGTTGTTTTCTTTTTAATAAAACAAGAAAAGGTCCTTCCCAGAGGGGAGATAAGCTTTCTTCTTTCCATGTTTTTATTAGAACCCTATCTCCTGGTTTTAACTGGTGAATCGCAAATCCTAAAGGGGGTGTCTGAGCCATCATCCCAGTTTCTCTTAGCTCTTTTAATCTTCTACCAATGGTAATTATATATTTCTGGATACTACGATCCTCAACTACATTGTTCCCTAAGGGCATCCCTTGAGAATAAGGCATGCCATATAACATTTCACATGGTGATAATCCAGTCTCAGTGTGTAGTTTAGTTCTAATATTTAAAAGTGCATAATAGTAATAGTAAGCATTTCGTCCAGGGCATTTGTCTCGATCAGTAACTTAGCCAATTGTTGTTTTATTGTGTGATTCATTCTTTCTACTTTCCCCGAGCTTTGTGGGTGCCACGGAGTGTGGTATTCCCACTGAAAGCCTAATTATTGACATAATAATTTTATTATTTTAGAAGTAAAGTGTGTGCCCTGATCAGAATCAATGGACTGGATTATCCCATATCTAGGTATTAAGTGTTCTAATAACATTTCTACCACCGTTCCAGAGAACAAGCAACCCAAAACAGCAAGGCATTTGAATCACCCCTCTCTGTTCCCTCCTCCAAACTCTTTACATTCCTGATGATATCACCAACCATGGGGCTTGTCGACCCCCATGGCCACACTCCCACATCTCCCCCTTCTTTAACATAAAAAAGCATGATTAACACAAATTAAGAAAGCACGATTAAAACAAACTAAAACACAGAGAAAAACTACCAGGCATACTAATTCTATCCTTAACAAACTTTGTAACCACATCCCTGGGAAAGGCAGGTACTGAGTGCTGCCCAGGCAGGGGGGGGTTTTGGCTGCCCCTCCAGCTCCTGGAGTCCTTGTTTGTGGGTCCTGCATATGCCAGCCGGACACTCCCAGACGTTGTTTTTTGTTTGAGCTGGAGTCCAAACCGCAGAGGAGGGTGCTGTGATCATGTTAAGGCAGATGATGAGACGGCCGGACAGACTCATGGTGCTGACATCCATCTAGGACCGGCTTCTGTTAAAACACAAGCACAACCTCGGCCCCCAAGTTATTAGAGTGTAGGGCCCTTCCCAGTAATTGGTGCTGTAATTTTTTATTTTTATTTATTTATTTATTTTTCCATGACTTGTGCTCTTCCTTTAACTGAGTTTCTCCCAGATCTGTCTTCTAGATCTGTTTGTCGCTTTTTCTCCTGCACGGACAGATGCAAGGACCTTCCGTCCATCGATCAAAAAAAATTAAAAAACATAGCATACTTTATCTATCTTTTCCTAGGTTTCACACCCCTACTCTTCCTTCTTTGTTTTAGAAGCTGTCCTGGTTTAGTTAGGATAGAATTAATTTTCCTCCCAGTAGCTGGTAGAGTGCTATGTTTTGAATTTAGAATGAGACTAATGTTGATAACACACTGATGTTTTAATTGCTGCAGAGCAGTGCTTACACTAAGCCAAGGACTTTTCAGCTCCTCACTCTGTCCTGCCAGCAGGCAGGCTGGGGGTGCAGCAGGAGCTGGGAGGGGACAGACCCAGGACAGCAGACCCAAACTGGCCAAAGGGGTATTCCATACCATCTGACGTCATGCTAAACAATGCATAGGGGTGGCTAGCCGGGGTGGGGGGGCCAGCCACCTGGGGACAGGCTGGGCATCGGTCAGCGGATAGCAAGCAAGTGCACCATGCACCACCCGCTCCATACACATCATTATTATTATTTTCTGTCCCAATAAACTGTCTCTATCTCAACCCGCAGGCTTCAGTTTTTCTCGTTTCTCTCCCCTATCCCATAGAGGGGGGAGGATGAGCGAACGGCTGTGTGGTGTTTAGCTGCCGGCTGGGTTAAACCACAACAGAAGTATACATAAATTGATACAAAGGAACACTTGAATAATACAACTGGACACAAAAATATATATTTTTCAAGAAATTTACATCAGTAATTGTATAAAGCTTTCTTCTGTACTAAGAGGTCCTGAAAGTTTAGGACTAAAACATTAACTTTGTAATGTAATGTAAAAGGGTTATCATGACAGTCCTCAAAGGCCACTATATAGCACACTGACATATTCAAGGCTCTCAGCTTTTATTTCAGTCTGTGTATTCAAGTTTTGAGGTCCTTTTATGATTATGCAAACATCAGAAATATAGTGATATAATAAATGGTACTTATGAAAGCAGAGTTTTAAAGCCAATATTAAATTTTGCAGGCTCAAAACACCAACTTAATATTTAAACAAGTATTTGATACTTCTGTTTGTTCAAAAATAGAGTAAATGCACTTACAGAAAAATAACTTTCACTTATCAACAAGCGTGCTCGTGATTTTTATATTAGTACAAACTTAGAAACAAACAAACAAATCCAAATCCACCATATGACTTTTTAAAATAAATGATACCAATTCACCTTTCCCCTACTTGAGTACATTGCATTAAGGCTTTGAATCATCTGACCCACGATTTTACAGCATTAAAATGAGTGGATCCACAAGGATGCTGGTATGTCTCACTGAGACTTAGCATGAATAGAATTAAAGCTCACCACCTTACGGAAACAGAAAATCACATGCTCATGCCTTAACTATATTCCTTTTTGTCTCCAAACCAGAACATAAAGTTTAATAGTAACAGTATTTCATGGCAGTAGATGAGTACTTTTTAATCAATTATATTTTATTAATTAATATTATTAATTTAGTGGCAACATCTTTGGAGAAACTTCCAGTTTTTGTTGTACAACACTGCTTTCTGGTAGTGATTCAGACACAGGGAGTTCATTCAGTTCAACATGCTGTAAATATAGCCCCACTTTTCCCCTTTAATAGTTCCAGGGCTCTACATAGAGCATACAGCTCACAAGCCTGAGCTGACCGTGATGGACTCAAAGGTCTTGACTCCACAGGTTCTAGGTCCTTATTAATTATTGGATATCCTGATTTGACCATTTTATCACATAGTACTGAACCATTTTTAATTTGCTCCCTTTTCTCTGGTTCCGGGTCTTCAATTTTGTCTGACCCATCTAGGAATTTTACTGTGGCAATTCCTACAGCCCTTGGCTACCCGGTAAGAGTGTCTTGCAGGGGGTTTAGGACCTATCACCCACCCACGAATCCTATAGGAATCACTTCGGTCCTTCACCGGCCAAGTCCCTCGCGGGAGATTGGAACCGCGGTTAGAAGACCTCCACACTCGCTTCGGAACTAGGTTCCGTCTCAGTCACACTCTTACACACACAGGCAACCGAATCCCACCCAACCGAACGGTACACACTTCAAATACTCACGATTCCGTCGTCTTCGTTCGGATCTTCGCGCGCAGAATTACGGGCAAAATACAATGCTGCAGCCGGCAAGGGAGCTCATAAAAAAATCAAATTCTTTGCTTGCCTTTATTCAGGTTCAGGATGGTGTTAGTCCCGACCTGACTCGAACAGGAGCCACCAAATGGTGGGGCGCCCCTCCTAGATCCAGTCAAAATTCAGGAACCAAGACCATCCCGGACGAGCCCCCAATTGTGATAAATGATTAAGTCCCAAATAGGATTTTTGTGATTTATTAAG
>NW_023312240.1:0-4559 GCF_011077185.1 Oxyura jamaicensis
ACCCCTCTGCCCTTCAGAACCGCCTCCCAAGGGACTCTACCAACCAGAATGGTTTGGGTTTGCCCTTGCCTGCTGCACCATCGAAAGCCTTGCATTTGCATTGTGTACACTTTTTATCTTGGGCTCTCGGGCAAAGCAACACCACCAGTGGTACCTTGAGAAATTTGAAGACTACCCAAAGGATAGAAAAATTCTGATTCCATTTGTGTATTAACCGATGCTTTGAATACCATCAGATTCTAGTGGTGACGCTGTTTTTGAAATGGTTACTGTTTGGAACAACTAACACTTCACAAGTGTTAGCCAGTTAACATACTCTGTTCACTAGTGACAAAGCCTTACGCTGCTATTAGTTACTGCTTTTCTTCTTAATGGAACCCCCAGATCTGATGGACATGGTGAACAGGAACAAAAGTGTTTTTGCAACAGCACAGCACCGTTGTGAATACTTAAGGCAAGATGACTGAATTCACATCATGGGAACTACTGTACAGGATTTCGGATGTTTCATTTTCAGCCTATAGAGTGTTTGGGTATTACCCATCTGATCTAGCCATGTCCTGAGGATTGTGCAGTGAGCCCAGTCACCCTTAGTGTATAATTTGGCTGGTGCATTTTGCCTCTTACTTGCCTGCATACACAAATGGGGTTGATTTGTCTTGCCTTACTAATTTTCTTCCCCTTGCCCCCATTTCTAGGAGAACTGATGCAGACCAAAGACATTGATTTAATATAGTTGCTGTTAGGTGAGAAATGTTCTTCCTGCTCTCTGCACTCTTGCACAGATATGAACACTATATAGGTAAAATGTAATACTGTTTACACCAATAGCTGTAGTGGTAATTCTCCCAAATAAATGAATTAGTCATCTACCTCTAAAACTTCATAACTATCTCAAATAATATACAACATTTGTTTTTGTGTTCAGCACTATTTTTAGAGATATATTTTTTTTATTAAGGGTGCATTAATAGTGAGAGACTGTTCTCCAAGGATTTTTACAGAGTTTTCTTACTATGCAGTTTTGAAAAAGTCTTTCTTTTCCTGTTGATAACGGTCCAGTCAATCTTTATATTCAAAGTTTGGAATCTTTTAGTGTTTTCTTACTGTTTCATTAACGTTAGTTCTCACATTGCTATATCTTTTCCTGAAGGAATCCAGAGGGATTTTAAAGACATGGTAGAATCTCAAGTATACAGACTTCTGAGTTTTGGACACATCTATGTCCTTTGAATATTTTTGATATTAAAGAGTATTTTTTTAGAATTGCAGAAAAGTCAGGTTTTCTGCAGAAACCCTCAAAAAGAAAAAAAAAATAATGAACTGCTGCAGATGTATTTTGGAAATCTATTTGGAAATCAAAAACAAATTGATAATATAGCTTTACTAGGTGTTGAGTGTTCTGGTATGGAATTGTGTTAAGCTTTGTCCAGTGTTCAAAATTCTTTTTTTGCTATGACCTACACGGCTGTAGTAATCCATGTAATATGAGGGTGGAACTTTACTCTTCTAATTTTAAATATTTCCTTTAAAAAGTACATTCAGGAAATGGGCAGTGAAAAAGGACTTTGCCACCCAAGATTTTTCTTAACAATGGTGTATTCCTGCTTTCCTTCTTGTAACAGTGATACAGTACTTAGTGCACTGAAGTCTTGGCTATCATTAAGGACTTATTCAGTGATACAGAGAAACATAATACACTTTATCATTATTGACTGAAATAGACAAAGGATAGAGGGGAGAGAAGCTGTCACTCATACCATGATGATAACTTATTCTACAGCTAAGCCTTTGGACTGCCAGTTGCTCCGCACAGAGATGACCAGTTACTGCCTCAGTAGACACCCAGGAAACACCACAGAACAGGTTGGGAAAGGCACTTTACATAATAAATCACCTAGCATTACCCTTTCCTCACAAAGAGGTGCCACCCATAGTAAAACATTACAAAAGTATGAATTCCGCACTGCCACAATCAGAGCAGGCCTTAGTGATGGTAACAAATTTAAATACAGGTCTTTGGGAGGGACCCCAGCCTCTAATAACTTGGGGTCGAGGGTATGCTTGTGTCTCCACAGGTCACGGACCGAGATGGGTACCAGCATGGGGGTAAGGCCATGGTTGGCCTCCTCCTCACAATCGCCGCTGTCATCGGTTATTGCCAGCCCTGGGTCTCCATCCAACCATGCCAAAACATTGGGGTCACCCTCACCAACATGACAGGACAAGAAGCGATGTGCCTGTCCCCGGCTTAGTGCTAACGACCCCTTTACGACACGTCTGGTGGGGATCCTGGCAGATAACAAAGATTGGACTGTCTACTTGCTGCGAGCGCCCCTAGAGCCACAAGAATTAGATATCCTGGGAAGTGTAACAGCCACATCATGTGTAAGGTTCAATTACATGGGCAAAAACCAAACCATGAAACAAATTGTCAATGTCACACCTGCTCCTTATTGCAATGCATCTCTTTGGTGTACTTATACAAAACTCTAATAGCATCGTTCCTTGTGCCAGGAGCAGCTCTGCTCGGCTGTGGGATCGACTGTGGAATGGACGCCCCTAGGTGCACCCCGAGCATTTTCCTCGGAGGGGTCTCCACTCTCGGCCGCTCACCACAGGAGTAGACATGGACCTCCTGAAGCTGCGGACAAGTTACCTTAAGTGATATTTTCTTGTGGTGTGAATGAGAAGTGCAAGAGGCCTCTTTGCGTGAGTGTGTGATTGTGCTGTGTGAGTGAGAAGTAGCATCGCGGTGAAGCACCATCCCTAGTGCTTAGTGACTTGTTGATTGATGTAGATTCTAGTAGGCACGCTACTTTACAATCGTAATTTTGCATGTGATTTTCGCCCTGTTGGTTATTGTAATGTTTGCAGTGTTTGATAGAAAATATATAGAAAGCATTTGGTTGATTGTAAATAAAAAGGGGGAATTGTGGGAAAGAAATTTGCAGGTGGCTTTGCCCTGCTTCCCACGTCCTTGTATTAGAGATAATGAGGAAACAAGCTAGAGACAAGTGCATGGAGAAGCTAGACCAGTTATAAGTTGTTATCGGCGCATGCTGTAGCTAGTTGCCTATATATACTCTGTGAGAACCTGCAATAAAGGAGGACGATTGTACTCGCATCGAGGTTGCATCGTTACTCCGGTCCGTTTCCCTTTCCAACAACACCAGACCTGCACCATTTTTCTAAGAAAGATTTTTCTCCTAATGCCCAGTCTGGACCTCCCCAGCTGCAATTTGTGTCTGTGGCTCCTTGGGGTATGTCTGACATCTCCACAGCACCTGGCCCTGTCATCTTTTTATTGCTCCCTCTACATGGTCACAGTCACAGGGTCCTAGTTCACCTGCACCAGCTCATGTCCCTTGGCCTCTCCTCACAGCTATGTGCCCCAGCACCTGTCCATTTTGGCAACCATCTACTGGGCCCTCCCTACTGTTCCCACATCCCCCTTGACCTGGGGACCCAAATCGACACAGTGGTGTAAGTGGGGGCTCCTCTGCGCTGAGCAAAATGGATAAGATCTTTCCTGGCCACTCCTCCTGATATAGCCCAATTTATGGTTTGTACTGAACACTGAGAACTTGCTGTTAGATCAGGTTCAGCCTGAACATGAATGTTGGTGCCATAACCTCTGGGTCCTCTTCAGCTCCCCAGAACATCCATGTGCAGAGGTTATTCCACCCCAGATGCAGAACTTTGCATTTCTCCTTGATGAACTTCATGAGATTTCTGCTTGCCTGGCCCTCAAGTTTCTCAGGATTCATTTGGGTTGGAGTTCTGCCATTCAGCGTGTCACTCACTGCCCCAGATTTAATGTCATCTGCAAATCTGAGGATACACTCTGTCATCGTTTAGGGTGTTAATGATGAAGTTCAGTGGTGCAGACCCCAGTATCGACTCCTAATCTATTGTACTTATTGCCAGCTAAGGCTTGTGTAACCACAGGGCCTTCATCCCTTCATTTGTCAAATTTGTTACAGCTCCTAAGTGTTCCTGACAGTTTCCTGGAATTAAGATTAAAAAATAAAAAGGGAGGTGGGGAGAGAGAGACCAAAATAGGTGAAATGTACATTGAATCAGCAATTTCTCTTCTTTTCTTTCCCATCTCCTGCTAATTACTTGTGAGGGAAATGTCACAGCACGAGGCCTCCATAAGCTTCTTCCTGCTGGAAAGGTTTTGCTAAGAAACGGTTGGTTCTGGGCTTTTTGAGACCTTGCATTAATTGTAAGGAAATGGACTTTAGTTTGCTTTGTCCCTCACCTCAGCAAGCTTTAGGGTCATAAAAGGTACTGCCAGATGAACTGCCTGAATCCCTGATGTTTTCTCTTCCTTCTTAAGTCCTTTCCAGGGAACTGCTGAAAATTAGCCCCAATTTAACATACACAGTTTTTAATGTGGACATCAAATGATGCTTTACCTTTTGCCTATATGACTCGCCCCCCCCCCGCGCGGGCGCGGTTTTCAGTGGTATGGGAAAAGTGATTTCTTCTTAATTTAACTATTCCAATCACAGAATCACAGAATTTCTAGGTTGGAAGAGACCTCAAGATCA
>NW_023312241.1:0-12356 GCF_011077185.1 Oxyura jamaicensis
GGCCAAATTTCTCTCAATGAGCCCAAATTTGATGAACCGTGCCCAAACTTTCTTAACCGAGCCCCCAGTCTTGTTCTGAGTCCAGATTTCTCTCAATGAGCCCAAATTTGATGAACCGTGCCCAAATTCCCTGAACCAAACCCGCAGTCTTGTTCTGAGTTCAAATTTCTCTCAACGAGCCCAAATTTGATGAACCGTGCCCAAATTTCCTGCTCTGAACCCGCAGTCTCGTTCTGAGGCCAAATTTCTCTCAATGAGCCCAAATTTGATGAACCGTGCCCAAACTGTCTTAACCAAGCCCCCAGTCTCGTTCTGAGCCCAAATTTCTTTCAATATGCTCAGATTTCACCGGCCGTGCCCCAAATTTCCTGAACCACGACCAGGTTTTCTACAGCGAGCGTTGTCCCCCCGTTGCGCTTCATTAACTTCAAGAATCTTCTCCATCATTTTAACGCAAAATTTGATCCAATTTCTTCCAATTTTTGCTCACGTTTTGTTGTCATACGAGCGACAGATGTTGAGATGACATTTTTTAGAGGAAATCTGTTTTTTTTTTTTTTTTTTTCCCCATTTGGGGCCCTTTGGGAGGAAGGAACTCAGCTTGAGGCCGCTCGGGCGTGGAGCTTCACGGCATCGGGTGATTCGTCGGGGGATTTTGGTCCCCTCTGTGTCACCGTGAGTGCTGGTGCTGGTTGGGAAGCACGGTGCTACATCCCATGACAAAAATTGATATTCTGCTCTACTTGAGCAAATCTGGGGATTTTTTGACCTTTATGGCCAGTTTTGCCCAAAATATAAGAATTGACGTGTCCTTTATGGCCCTCGTGGGCCATAAAGTGTCCCAAATCTGGGGACATTTCACCCTTTATGCCCAAAATACAAGAGTTTCCATGTCCTTGATGGGCATGGTGACTCCAAACCTGGGGACATTTCACCCTTTATGGCCAACTTTGCCCAAAATATAAGGATTTTTGTGTCCTTTATGGCCCTCGTAGCTCCAAATCTTGGGACGTTTCACCCTTTATGACCAGTTTTGCAAAAAATATAAGAATTTCCATGTCCCCGATGGGGACAGTGGCTCCAAATCTGGGGACATTTCACCTGATATGGCCAATTTTGCCCAAAATACAAGAATTTACATGTCTGTGATGGGCATGGTGACTCCAAATTTGGGGATTTTTCACCTTTTATCACCAGTTTGTCCCCAAACACAAACATTTTTCTGCCATTTATGAGTGTTTTGGAGCCAAATGCGGGGATATTTTGCCCTTGGTGGTCCTTTGGTCAATGTGCCCGGAGATGCAATATTTATGGCGATGTTTTTGCCACAAATACGGGCTATTTTGTCTATTTTAGGCAGAAAAAGAGAGATCAGCTCGCAGTCGCTCGGGCGTGCGGCCCCTTCGGCAGGCGCCGGGGGATTTTGGTCCCCTCTGTGTCACTGTGGTGCTGGTGGTTACGCTAATGACACGGTGCCACATCCCATGACAAAAACGGTCTTTAGGGCTCGTTGAGCCAATCTTGGCATATTTTACCCATTATGTCCAATTTTACCCCAAAGATGAGTGCTTCTCTGCCCATTACAGGCATCTGAACCCCAAATTACGGTGGTATTTTTCCCCTTTTGGGTCATTTGCTCCAAGAGAATTGGGATGTTTTGTGTCTTATGGCTAGATTTACCCCAAATAGATGAAAAGTTCCATTTTTCTACCAAATTTCATGACAACTGTTGTGATATTTTGCCCTATATGGCCAATTTTGCACCCAATTTAGACATTTCTTAGGATTTTTTGTGGCTAGATTTGCCCAAAACATGGGGATAATTTCCTTTTTTCCCCCCGTTCCAGCATGTAATAGGAACATTTTGATTTTTCTTCTTTTTTTTTTTTGACATGAATTTGTGAATGCTTTTCCTGTAACAACCATTTTTTTCCCGAGTATTTCCCAATATTTCTCAAATCTCAAAATATTCAGAGACTTTTGCCCACTCCCGCCCCTTTTGCAACAAATCTGAGAGTTTTCTCCGCCTTTTCCATCCAGTTCTGCAGAAAACTGGTGGACGTTTTGCCCTTTATTGGCATTTCAGCTCCAAACATGGAATGTTTTTTTCCCTTTTTGGGGCCATTTGGGACCATTTCAGAGGAAGGAACTGATCTCGAGGCCACTCGGGCGTGCAGCCCTGCGGCTTTTGGGGTCATACCAGGGGATTTTGATCCTTTTTGTGTCACCGTGGGTACTGGTACTTGGGGTGCTGTTATGCACACGGTGCTTCATCCCATGACAAAAATGATGCTTGGTGGCCAACCAGCAAATCTGTGGGGCCTTTTGCCCTTTTATGGCCAGTTTTGCCCCAAATACAAGAATTTCCGTGCCCTTGACGGGGTTGGTTCCTCAAAATCTGGGGAAGTTTCACCCTTTATGGCCAAAATACAAGAATTTCCGAGGCCTTGATGGGCGTAGTGGCTCCAAATCTGGGGACATTTTGCCCTTTATGACCAGTTTTGCCCCAAATATTGGAAGCTTTTGCACTTCATGGCCTTTTTTTTTTTTTTTTTTCCCCAAACTTTGGGGCTGAGTTGCCTCTTAAGGCCAGTTTTACCCCCATACACCAGGATCTTTTGGAACTTTATTGCACATTTTAGCCAAATATGGAATCGTCTTTGTCTTTAATGGTCATATTTGCAACAAATATGGGGGTAGTTTTGCCTTTAATTGTCAATTTGGCACCAAATATGTGGATGTCGGCCCTTTGTGGCCATTTTTTTTTGCATCGAATGTGGGGATATTTTATCTCCGTGGCAAGAACTGGATGTTTTGCCCTTTATGATCATTTCTGCTTCAAATAAGGATATTTATTTGCCTTTTATGGTGAATTCTACCCCCAGTGGGGTCAAAATGTCCTTTTATAGACATTTTGACACCTCATATAGGCATCCCTTGACTTTTTTTTCCTGTTTTGCCCCAGATTTGTGAATGTTTTGCCTTTAATGTCTATTTCTTTTTCCCTAAATACTGAGATTTTCCCAAACATCATATTTTGCCCTTTCTGGCCACTCTTTCCCCGAATCAGGGATGTTTTTGTCCTTTTTTTGGGGCCATTTGGGAGGAAGGAACTCAGCTTGAGACCACTCGGCTGTGGCGCTTCGGGGGATTTTGATCCCCTCTGTGTCACCGTGAGTACTGGTGCTTGTTGTGGTTATCACACGGTGCTACACCCCATGACAAAAACGATGCTCAGCTCTCCTTGAGCAAAACCGGGGATTTTGGGACCTTTTTGGCCAATTTTGTCCCAAATACAAGGATTTCCGTACTCCTTACGGCCATGGTGCCTCAAAATCCTGGGATTTTTCCCATTTATGGCCACTTCTGCCCCAAATATAAAGATTTCCATTTCCTTGGTGGCCACGGTGACTCCAAATCTGGGAACACTTCACCCTTTATGACCAGTTTGGCCCCAAACACGAGCATTTTTGGTTATTTTGGCCCAAAATACAGTAAAATGTTGCCCTTGATGGCCATTTAGTCCATGTGTCTGGAGAGATTTCACGTTTTATGGCTATTTTAACCCAAATACAGGTAAATTTGCCTCTTCCGGCCACTTCTTGGTCAAGAGTTGAGATCTTTTGCCCTCCATGGCCATGCTTCCAACACAGGTAGGGTTTTCGTTGCTTTTTTTGGCGACTTTTGCTCCAAATGGCCGATTTTTTACCCCATATGGCCAATTTTGGCAACTTCCATGGACCGTTTGTCGCCTTTATGTCTAATTCTGACTCAAATTTATGGATTATGTTCACTTTATGACCACTTTTGTACTAAATATTGGGATGCCTTTGCCCCTTATAGCCATTTTTGACTTAAATATTGGCACTTTACCATTTGTGGTCAGTTTTGCTGGAAATTGAGGAATATTTCTACTCTTATTGCCGTTTTCCCCAAAATATAATGAAATATTTTGGTCTTCCTTTCAATTTATTCCCCAAGTGTGGAGGCGCCTTTGTTTTTTATTGCAGTATTTGCATCAACTTTGGGGCTGTTTTGCCTTTTAATGACATTCTTGCAAGAAATATGGGGAATTTTTGCCCTTTATATCCAGTTTTGGTCATCAAGGATGGGGATATTTGATGTTTTATGGCTAGATTTACCCCAAATATGAGGAAATTTCCTTTCTTCTCTCATTTCTATGCCAATGGTTGAGGTGTTTCGCCCTGTGCGGCCAATTTTTCACCAAAAGTGGACATTTTTTTAGCCTTTGTGGCAAGATTTACCTACAACATGGGGATAATTTGCCCTTTTTTGTTTAATTCTAGAACCTAAAACTTTGGGGTAATTTCTCCTCTTCCAGTGATTTGCATGCCAAGAGTTGGGTGGTTTGCCCTTCATGGCCAGTTTTGCCTTAAATATGGGGATATTTTACCATTTTCCCACTCTTTTTGCTCCGTTGTGACCATTTCCTTTATTTGGCCATTAATCTTCAAGTATTTCTTTGCCCTGCCCATTATGGCTATTTTGTCCTCAAATATTAGCACTTCTTCACCATTTGTGGCCAGTTTTGCCCCAAATATGGGAGTGCTTTTATACTTTATGGCCAACTTTTTCCCAAATATGGGCCTTTCTCTTCCTTTTATGGACTTTCTAGCACTATTTTTTTTCACCACTTATGACCGTTTTTCCCCCAAAATGGCATTTCTTCACGTTCAGTGGCCAGTGTTGCCCTAAATACGGACTTTTCACATTTAAATAATTAACTAAATAAGGACATCCATGCTCTTTTTAGCACCCAACACAGGATTTTTTCCCTTTTACTGTCATTTTGCCCCAAATCTGGGGATCTCTTGCTCCTTGTGGTCGCTTCTTGCCTGTTCATGGGGATATTTTTGCTCGTTATCACCGGTTTTAACAAAGTCTGGGGCTGCTGTCCCCTTTTATGACCACTTTTGACCCAAATACGGGAATAATTTTGCACTCCGTGGCCTTTCCTTTTCCAAAACGAGGGGCTGTCGTTTTTGCCACAAAAATGGGATATTTTGGGGCACGAGCCTGCAGCCGCTCTGCCGGGGGATTTTGGTCCCTGCTGTGTCACAGTGGGTGCTGGTAGTGGTTACAGTGGTTATTACACGGTGCTACATCTCATGACAAAAACAGCAATTTTCTCTACTTGAGCAAATCCGGGGGTGTTTTGCCCATTATGGCCACTTTTGCCCCAAATATAGTCTCCTTTATGGACACTCTTTCTCTACATATGGGGATATTTTTTCCCTTTAAGTCCAGTTTTTTACCTCATAGTGGGATCGCTTTCACCTTTTTTTGGCAAGTTTTCCAGCAAATCTTCTGATGTTCTTCCTCTTCCAGCCCATTTCCCCAAAGATATTGTGAGATTTTACATTTTCTGGACAGTTTGGCCCTAAATATGGGGACACTTTTGCCTTTTATGTCTGGTTTTGCAGCACTGTTCGGGAAACATTTGCCTTTTCCACCTTCTTTACCCCAAATACAACCATTCCTTTTTATGGACAATTTAGCCCTAAATATGGGGGTTTTTCACTTTTTATAGCCATTTTTACCCCAAATATTGACATTTCTTCACATTTTGGGCAAGTTTTCCTCCAGATATGGATGTTTCTTCTCCCGTCATGGCCATTTCTCCAGCAAACATGGGAATGATTTACCTCTTTTTGCTGTTTTTGCCTCAAATATGAACACATTTTCCTTTTTCTGGACATATTTCCTCTACGTATTTCCATGGTTTTGCCCTTTATGGCCAGTTTTGCAGCAAATATGGGGATGTTTTTCCTTTTAAGGCCATTTCCCCCCCCTAATGGGAAATGATTTTGCCCTTTATAGCCATTTTTGCCCATTTCTGCCTCAAAAACCTATATGAAGCCATACGAATGCTGGAGAATTTATGAGCCATTTTACCCATTTTTGGCCCATTTCAGCACCACCGATGACCTAAGCAGTGCCACAGGAGGAGGTCTGAGACAAAACCCATCATTTTTGGCTCTGCTGGGGGATTTTGTCCCCCCCTGAATCACTGTGGGTTGTAGTGGTTATGCTTGTGGTTATGGTTATCACCGTGCTACATCCCATGACAAAAAACCATGCTCAGCATTCTGGGGACATTTCACCCTTTACGGCCATTTTTTTTCTCCCAGTATTCCCATTTCCCTACCTTTTATGCCTCCAAATACTAGCTTTTTACCCAATTTGGCATGTTTTCAACCAAACACAATTCTTTGCCCCAAATATGACAATTCTTTGCCCCAAATATGACAAAATTTTCCACGTTGTGGCCATTTCCCCCCCAAAATGAGGATATTTCCCACTTCATCCCTATTTTTTGCCCCAAATATGGACATTTCTCTGCCACTGTGACTCAAATATGGGGATGTTTAACCCTTTATGGCCATTTTTGCCCCAAATACTGGCATTCCTTAACATTTTGAGGCCAGCTATTCCTGAAATATGTGGCTCTTACACCCTTAAAGTCCATTTTTTCCCCCAATATGCTGTTGATTTGCCTTTTATTACACTTTCTTCCCCAAATATGAGCATTTTTTTGCCCTTTGCATCCAGTTTTACCCCAAATATGTTGATTATTTTGCCTTTCGTCGCCGTTCTTTACTTTTTTTCAACCACTTATTGCCCATTTCTACCCCAAGAAGGAAAATCCTAAATTTATCCCCGCAGAAAACACCCAAGAAGACAAAAACCCCACATTTCTAACCCCGAGGGGCCCGAATCGAGGCAAAAACTCCCCGAATTGGTGAAAATATCTATTTTTGGCCACAGAAATAGATATTTTTGTGGTGGGAGGGGTTTTTGAGCGGCGGTCCGATGCCTTCGCCCCGCTGTGGTACTGCTGGTAGCATTGATCTGTGGGGCCACGGGACCGAGGTCACCGTCTCCTCCGGTAAGTCCTCCTGCCAAACATCTCGCCACGGCGAATTTGGGTCAATTTTCTCAAATTTCGGGCCGGGCGGGGGTCCGGGGGGCGGGCGGCCCCCGCCTTGGGGGGCCGAAAATGGGGCGAAACGGCCGTCGATGGGTCGAAATGCCCGGTTTGGGGTCGATCTGGGGGGGAATTTTGGTCTGGAGGGGGTTTTTGGTCGATTTGGGGGTGAAAATGTCGATTTTTGGGTCGATTTTGACGGGGGAAAATTTGGTCAAAGGGAGTTTGATGGCAGGACTGGGTGAAAATGTCGATTTTCGGGTCTTTTGGGGGGAGAAATTCTTGTGGCGGTGACTTGATGGCAGGGTCATGTCAAAAATATGATTTTTAGGGTCTTTTAGGGGGAAAAAATTAACCGGAGGCAGTCTGATGTCAGGATTGGGTCAAAAAGTCGATTTTCAGGTCTTTTTTTGGGGGGAAAAATCATGTGGAGATGACTTGATGGCAGGGTCATGTCAAAAAATTGATTTTAGGGTCTTTTTAGGGGGAAAAAATTAACCGGAGGCAGTCTGATGTCAGGATTGGGTCAAAAAGTCGATTTTCAGGTCTCTTAGAAAAAAATCAGGCGGAGGAGATTTGTCGGCAGGATTAGGTCAAAAAGCCTTTGTCAGCCCTAAAATTTCTATTTTTAGAAAATGGGGGGAGGGGAAAATAGGAGGTGTGAGGGCAAAAGTGACCCGGGGGAAGGTTTTGGGGCTTAACTTGGCGTTTTTGTTGAGTTTAGTTTAATAGAGGTTTTGTGTAGAGTGGAAATGTCGATTTTTTTTCTCTCCCCGATTTATATATTTTATATATATGTATAATATATATATTATATATAATATATATATATTTATATATATATATAGAAATTATATATATTTTTATAAATATATATTTCTTTCTGGGGGAGAAATTGCTTTGTTTGGGCAAGATGGGGAGAAAAAAAAAAAGGACTTTTCAGGCAAAATTATGTCAGAAAATATATTTGGCAGATAAGACTGAAGAGGGGAAGCCAGAGGACTTTGAATTTTGCAGTTTTTCAGTTTTTTTTTTTAGGGTTTGGCAGTTGGGTCGTCTCTAGGGACTTAATTTTCTCGGTGATTTAGTCCCAAAGTTTGAGTTTCTAAGAAAAAAAAAATTAAGGATTTCGGTTTAATGGGACAATCTGATTATCGAGTCTTGGGGTCGAGCCCTAATAGAGGCTTTTTGAGAGCGTTTTGGGCAAAAGGACAGAAAAGTCCCGTTTTTTAATGAAAACAGACAGCGAGGTTAATTAGTTGAAAAATTATTGTGACTTGACCCAAAATAGTGGGTGAAGATTGAGGCTGAAGGACAAAATTTCAGGTAATATCTCCCTTTTTCTTTGGGCTCTTTTTTGGGGTGGTTTGAGTTCAATTTGCCAGTCCAATTTCCCTAAGTCTAGGTCCCCGCAAATCCTCTGGATTTTGTGGCTTTTTTTTTCATGGATTTTCTCTGAAATTAGGCATTTTGGGGGCTCTTGGGCAAATTTCAGGGGGTCTTGGTGGCTAGAAATATCTTAATTTTATTGATAATCGCTTTTGAGGCAGTTTTAGGGGTTTTTAGACTTGTTAAAATTTCACCAAGGTTGAAATCTAATCCCTTTTTTACCCCAAAAAAATGTTTAACAGGACATTTTTGGGGCTGTTTTAGAGGAGTTTGACTTGTTTCGGACAAAGATCCCCCCCGTAGTAGTGTATCATAATCCTCATTTTTAATTAATTAATTAATAAGGACTTTATTAATTGAGACAGAAAAACAGGAGTGGCTTGAGACTGCTATTTTTTTTTTTCTTCCCCTCCAAATTTGGCTATTTAGTGGTAAATTTTGATCCTATTAAATTTTAAATGAGGCTTAAGCCTGCGTTTTTCACCCGTTATTGTCAATTTTTGGCACGTTTTTGCCTTTATCCACCAATAACTCCACAAAAACCTCCCCGTAAGTCTCATTTTTAATTTAATATCCAAAATTAGGGTTTCTGGCATGGCAATTTCTAATGGTTTTTACGCAGCGGGCAGGCTTGGAATGAGGCATTTTGTGCTTAAATAGTGATTTTATTATTATTATTATTTTTATGGCAAAATAGTGATTTTTGGAGAGTTTCTCAGTAGAGTCTTAGTCATTCTTTATGAGGGAGGAAAAAATGGTTGAAAAGAGTCAGGAATTGGGGTTTTTAAGAGCGGAGAGGCACATTTTAGAGGGGGAACCCATTTTCTTGCATTTCTTAATTAAGTCGTAAAAGGATAATTAGATATTTTACCCCTCCGGCTGCAGATACGGCAATTTTAGCTAAATTCACGTAATAATCTGCTTTCCCCCCAAAAAAAGCAAACATCCAATTATAGCAGAATAAAAGGGGCGATAGTTTGTGATATTTAAGGTTTTTAGGTCCAAAAAGGGGGGATTTGAGGTCGCAGGTTCAGTTTGTGGCTTAAAATTATTTTAAATTGGTAATTATAATAATATTAATATAATATATAATATATTATTATATATAATAATATAATATATAATATGTTATTCTATAATAATATAACAAATATATATAATATATTATATATTATAGATATTATATATGTGTTATATACAGTGTATAAGAATTATATATAATGATATTATTATAATTCTTATCATTTAAAATAATTTTCATTTATTTTAACCTAAAATCGACCCCAAGAGCTTAATGATTTGCTTGGAGTTGGTGATAAAATATTATTAAAAAGTTGGTTTTTTTTTTTTTTCACCACAAATTTCCAACACTACGGCCCAAAGCTTTAAAAATATAAAGAAATTAAATTAAAAGTCACTTTTTTTTTTCTTCTTTTCCACCTAAAATGGCTGATTTCAGCCCAGCTTTGTGGCCGGAAGTGACAGCTGCGCTTGTTTTTCAGCTGGCTTTATTTTGAGGTTAGAATTGCCTGAAATAGCTCAGTTCTGGTTTCGAAAACAGCAAAAAAAGGGGAAGCGGGGGGTTTTCACCATTTTTGCATGTTAAATATATGAAAAAAAAAAAAAAAAAAGGAAAAGAAAGAAAAACAAAGAGAAGGCAAATCCTGTCTGAAAAACAGCACCTGTTTTTTGGGGAAAAATAACCCGCTTCGCAGGTGGCTGGGGTAAACAGCAGCTTTGGGCTAAAACCAGCGGGTTTCGGGCAAATTCATTTGATTCAGGCCGGGTTTCATTTCCCTGAAAACTGAGGGATTTGGCTCGAAAAAATATCGATAATTTCTATGCCGAGCTTCGTGCTCTACCTAGATTTAATTAGTATGAAATTCATTAGATTTATTAGAATTATTAGATTTAATCAGTATTAATTAGTATTAAATATATAGATAGAATTATTAGATTTAATATAAATATCAAGTAAAACAAGCGTATAATAGAAATTATAGCTAATAAATGTAATTAATACATCCAATATATAAGTCAGGCTTCTAATATATAAATCTATGAGATATATCTGTAATATTTAATATATTATATATCTAATATATACTATATGTATTATATTATATATTATATATTATATATATTATATTATATATATTATATTTTATATCTTATATATATCTTATATATTATATATTTATATAATATATATCTTATATAATTTATATTCTATATATTCTAAATATTCGACATATTCTATATTAAAAATTATATATATTATATATATAATATATATTTCATATATTACATATATTACATATATTAGATAAATCGGCTACGTTTAACATCTAAAAAATAAAAATATCAGATACATTTATTACATGTATTATATCTAATATCTATCGTATATATTAGATATATTTTTAGATATATATTAGATATATTTTTCGTCTAGGTACAAAATACACATTTTGGGTTGAGGAATTGAACTTAAAATATAAATTTCATGTGCGTAGTTCGTACATCGAACATATGAGATAGATATTAAATGTATATAACGTATATAATATATAATAGCTATGGATGATATATAACAGATATATGTAAAGGATATTGATATATCAATTAAATTAATTGAATATATCTTAAATATATATTATATAATTATTATATATTCAATATATCCATTATATATAATATGATATAAAATAATATTATCCATTATATATACTAATTTAATATATATAATTTAATATATAATGATTATATAATATAAATATTTAAGATATGTTCAATTAATTTAATTTAATTTAATTGATATATCAATTAAATTAAAGTAACAGCTATATTTAATATATAATAGCTATATATATTATATATATTGGATATAATTAACGGACACACCTAATGCATGTAATATATCTAATATCTAATACGTATGGCATATATTATAGCGGATATATAACTATTATTGTAATTAATATTTAATTAATATGTTATACATACAGGATATTGGATATATAACAGATATATCGAATGTATTATATTATACAATATATATTATATATATATCATCTATAATATATGTAATAATATATATTATATATGATATATATAATATAATATAAAAATATATAAAATATAATATGTAATTTATATTATGTATTATATATTATATATTATATGTTATATATTATATAATATATAATATATAATATATGTAATATATATCTAATATATCGAATATATTTAATATACTCTATATTTTATAGACCTACTATAGGCTATTTAATTATATATATCTCGACAGATAATTAAATCAAACTAATTAGCTGAAGGGAACCCATAATAGAGACATTTTAATTACGCTAATTAATTAATCGGCAGTAAATATTTCGATATTTTAAAATATTTCGATATTAACGAGGTGTTGATCTCTAAAAAAAATTAATCGTGCCCATTAAATTTATCGAACGCTAATTAATTACCTCTATATTAAGAGAGAGCTCTGCCAGAACTTAGACTTTCTTGATCGGGAACCTACAGGACCCGATTTGACCAAATTCAGCCGTTTTTAGCTCAAACCGAGAGACATAAAAAAAAGTTCAACCTTTCCGAAGGGATTAATTAGCGCTAATTAGCTTCATTAATTTTTCGTTAATTTTTAACTCACTCCTCAAATCACATTAGTTCAGGCTTTTGCCTGAATTCGGGCTTTTTAAGAGAAATTAGCGCTTCGGGCTTAATGAGGAATGAGGACGGACTTAATGAGCCGGGTTAATTAGGGGCTGCTGGGGACTAATTGCACAAATTGATTGTTTTAATTGGATGAGGTTAAATGCACTGGTTGCTGGGACTGGCCCAGTATGGACCAGTATGGGGGCTCTGGTACTGGTGGTATCGAACTGGATGTACTGGGGCTACAGGGTGCTGGTACTGGACCAGTAAGAACCAGTACAGGGGTCCCGGCAGCTGTACTGGTGGTACTGGGACCAGTACGGGAGCTCCGGCACCAGTA
>NW_023312242.1:0-12459 GCF_011077185.1 Oxyura jamaicensis
GGCCAAATTTCTCTCAATGAGCCCAAATTTGATGAACCGTGCCCAAACTTTCTTAACCGAGCCCCCAGTCTTGTTCTGAGTCCAGATTTCTCTCAATGAGCCCAAATTTGATGAACCGTGCCCAAATTCCCTGAACCAAACCCGCAGTCTTGTTCTGAGTTCAAATTTCTCTCAACGAGCCCAAATTTGATGAACCGTGCCCAAATTTCCTGCTCTGAACCCGCAGTCTCGTTCTGAGGCCAAATTTCTCTCAATGAGCCCAAATTTGATGAACCGTGCCCTAACTGTCTTAACCAAGCCCCCAGTCTCGTTCTGAGCCCAAATTTCTTTCAATATGCTCAGATTTCACCGGCCGTGCCCCAAATTTCCTGAACCACGACCAGGTTTTCTACAGCGAGCGTTGTCCCCCCGTTGCGCTTCATTAACTTCAAGAATCTTCTCCATCATTTTAACGCAAAATTTGATCCAATTTCTTCCAATTTTTGCTCACGTTTTGTTGTCATACGAGCGACAGATGTTGAGATGACATTTTTTAGAGGAAATCTGTTTTTTTTTTTTTTTTTTTCCCCATTTGGGGCCCTTTGGGAGGAAGGAACTCAGCTTGAGGCCGCTCGGGCGTGGAGCTTCACGGCATCGGGTGATTCGTCGGGGGATTTTGGTCCCCTCTGTGTCACCGTGAGTGCTGGTGCTGGTTGGGAAGCACGGTGCTACATCCCATGACAAAAATTGATATTCTGCTCTACTTGAGCAAATCTGGGGATTTTTTGACCTTTATGGCCAGTTTTGCCCAAAATATAAGAATTTACGTGTCCTTTATGGCCCTCGTGGGCCATAAAATGTCCCAAATCTGGGGACATTTCACCCTTTATACCCAAAATACAAGAGTTTCTGTGTCCTTGATGGGCATGGTGACTCCAAACCTGGGGACATTTCACCCTTTATGGCCAACTTTGCCCAAAATATAAGGATTTTTGTGTCCTTTATGGCCCTCGTAGCTCCAAATCTTGGGACGTTTCACCCTTTATGACCAGTTTTGCAAAAAATATAAGAATTTCCATGTCCCCGATGGGGACAGTGGCTCCAAATCTGGGGACATTTCACCTGATATGGCCAATTTTGCCCAAAATACAAGAATTTACATGTCTGTGATGGGCATGGTGGCTCCAAATTTGGGGATTTTTCACCTTTTATCACCAGTTTGTCCCCAAACACAAACATTTTTCTGCCATTTATGAGTGTTTTGGAGCCAAATGCGGGGATATTTTGCCCTTGGTGGTCCTTTGGTCAATGTGCCCGGAGATGCCATATTTATGGCGATGTTTTTGCCACAAATACGGGCTATTTCGTCTATTTTAGGCAGAAAAAGAGAGATCAGCTCGCAGTCGCTCGGGCGTGCGGCCCCTTCGGCAGGCACCGGGGGATTTTGGTCCCCTCTGTGTCACCGTGGTGCTGGTGGTTACGCTAATGACACGGTGCCACATCCCATGACAAAAACGGTCTTTAGGGCTCGTTGAGCCAATCTTGGCATATTTTACCCATTATGTCCAATTTTACCCCAAAGATGAGTGCTTCTCTGCCCATTACAGGCATCTGAACCCCAAATTACGGTGGTATTTTTCCCCTTTTGGGTCATTTGCTCCAAGAGAATTGGGATGTTTTGTGTCTTATGGCTAGATTTACCCCAAATAGATGAAAAGTTCCATTTTTCTACCAAATTTCATGACAACTGTTGTGATATTTTGCCCTATATGGCCAATTTTGCACCCAATTTAGACATTTCTTAGGATTTTTTGTGGCTAGATTTGCCCAAAACATGGGGATAATTTCCTTTTTTTCCCCTGTTCCAGCATGTAATAGGAACATTTTGATTTTTCTTCTTTTTTTGACATGAATGCTTTTCCTGTAACAACCATTTTTTTCCCGAGTATTTCCCAATATTTCTCAAATCTCAAAATATTCAGAGACTTTTGCCCACTCCCGCCCCTTTTGCAACAAATCTGAGAGTTTTCTCCGCCTTTTCCATCCAGTTCTGCAGAAAACTGGTGGACGTTTTGCCCTTTATTGGCATTTCAGCTCCAAACATGGAATGTTTTTTTCCCTTTTTGGGGCCATTTGGGACCATTTCAGAGGAAGGAACTGATCTCGAGGCCACTCGGGCGTGCAGCCCTGCGGCTTTTGGGGTCATACCAGGGGATTTTGATCCCTTTTGTGTCACCGTGGGTACTGGTACTTGGGGTGCTGTTATGCACACGGTGCTTCATCCCATGACAAAAATGATGCTTGGTGGCCAACCAGCAAATCTGTGGGGCCTTTTGCCCTTTTATGGCCAGTTTTGCCCCAAATACAAGAATTTCCGTGCCCTTGACGGGGTTGGTGCCTCGAAATCTGGGGAAGTTTCACCCTTTATGGCCAAAATACAAGAATTTCCGAGGCCTTGATGGGCGTAGTGGCTCCAAATCTGGGGACATTTTGCCCTTTATGACCAGTTTTGCCCCAAATATTGGAAGCTTTTGCACTTCATGGCCTTTTTTTTTTTTTTTTTTCCCCAAACTTTGGGGCTGAGTTGCCTCTTAAGGCCAGTTTTACCCCCATACACCAGGATCTTTTGGAACTTTATTGCACATTTTAGCCAAATATGGAATCGTCTTTGTCTTTAATGGTCATATTTGCAACAAATATGGGGGTAGTTTTGCCTTTAATTGTCAATTTGGCACCAAATATGTGGATGTCGGCCCTTTGTGGCCATTTTTTTTTGCATCGAATGTGGGGATATTTTATCTCCGTGGCAAGAATTGGATGTTTTGCCCTTTATGATCATTTCTGCTTCAAATAAGGATATTTATTTGCCTTTTATGGTGAATTCTACCCCCAGTGGGGTCAAAATGTCCTTTTATAGACATTTTGACACCTCATATAGGCATCCCTTGACTTTTTTTTCCTGTTTTGCCCCAGATTTGTGAATGTTTTGCCTTTAATGTCTATTTCTTTTTCCCTAAATACTGAGATTTTCCCAAACATCATATTTTGCCCTTTCTGGCCACTCTTTCCCCGAATCAGGGATGTTTTTGTCCTTTTTTTGGGGCCATTTGGGAGGAAGGAACTCAGCTTGAGACCACTCAGCTGTGGCGCTTCGGGGGATTTTGATCCCCTCTGTGTCACCGTGAGTACTGGTGCTTGTTGTGGTTATCACACGGTGCTACACCCCATGACAAAAACGATGCTCAGCTCTCCTTGAGCAAAACCGGGGATTTTGGGACCTTTTTGGCCAATTTTGTCCCAAATACAAGGATTTCCGTACTCCTTACGGCCATGGTGCCTCAAAATCCTGGGATTTTTCCCATTTATGGCCACTTCTGCCCCAAATATAAAGATTTCCATTTCCTTGGTGGCCACGGTGACTCCAAATCTGGGAACACTTCACCCTTTATGACCAGTTTGGCCCCAAACACGAGCATTTTTGGTTATTTTGGCCCAAAATACAGTAAAATGTTGCCCTTGATGGCCATTTAGTCCATGTGTCTGGAGAGATTTCACGTTTTATGGCTATTTTAACCCAAATACGGGTAAATTTGCCTCTTCCGGCCACTTCTTGGTCAAGAGTTGAGATCTTTTGCCCTCCATGGCCATGCTTCCAACACAGGTAGGGTTTTCGTTGCTTTTTTTGGCGACTTTTGCTCCAAATGGCCGATTTTTTACCCCATATGGCCAATTTTGGCAACTTCCATGGACCGTTTGTCGCCTTTATGTCTAATTCTGACTCAAATTTATGGATTATGTTCACTTTATGACCACTTTTGTACTAAATATTGGGATGCCTTTGCCCCTTATAGCCATTTTTGACTTAAATATTGGCACTTTACCATTTGTGGTCAGTTTTGCTGGAAATTGAGGAATATTTCTACTCTTATTGCCGTTTTCCCCAAAATATAATGAAATATTTTGGTCTTCCTTTCAATTTATTCCCCAAGTGTGGAGGCGCCTTTGTTTTTTATTGCAGTATTTGCATCAACTTTGGGGCTGTTTTGCCTTTTAATGACATTCTTGCAAGAAATATGGGGAATTTTTGCCCTTTATATCCAGTTTTGGTCATCAAGGATGGGGATATTTGATGTTTTATGGCTAGATTTACCCCAAATATGAGGAAATTTCCTTTCTTCTCTCATTTCTATGCCAATGGTTGAGGTGTTTCGCCCTGTGCGGCCAATTTTTCACCAAAAGTGGACATTTTTTTAGCCTTTGTGGCAAGATTTACCTACAACATGGGGATAATTTGCCCTTTTTTGTTTAATTCTAGAACCTAAAACTTTGGGGTAATTTCTCCTCTTCCAGTGATTTGCATGCCAAGAGTTGGGTGGTTTGCCCTTCATGGCCAGTTTTGCCTTAAATATGGGGATATTTTACCATTTTCCCACTCTTTTTGCTCCGTTGTGACCATTTCCTTTATTTGGCCATTAATCTTCAAGTATTTCTTTGCCCTGCCCATTATGGCTATTTTGTCCTCAAATATTAGCACTTCTTCACCATTTGTGGCCAGTTTTGCCCCAAATATGGGAGTGCTTTTATACTTTATGGCCAACTTTTTCCCAAATATGGGCCTTTCTCTTCCTTTTATGGACTTTCTAGCACTATTTTTTTTCACCACTTATGACCATTTTTCCCCCAAAATGGCATTTCTTCACGTTCAGTGGCCAGTGTTGCCCTAAATACGGACTTTTCACATTTAAATAATTAACTAAATAAGGACATCCATGCTCTTTTTAGCACCCAACACAGGATTTTTTCCCTTTTACTGTCATTTTGCCCCAAATCTGGGGATCTCTTGCTCCTTGTGGTCGCTTCTTGCCTGTTCATGGGGATATTTTTGCTCGTTATCACCGGTTTTAACAAAGTCTGGGGCTGCTGTCCCCTTTTATGACCACTTTTGACCCAAATACGGGAATAATTTTGCACTCCGTGGCCTTTCCTTTTCCAAAACGAGGGGCTGTCGTTTTTGCCGCAAAAATGGGATATTTTGGGGCACGAGCCTGCAGCCGCTCTGCCGGGGGAATTCGGTCCCTGCTGTGTCACAGTGGGTGCTGGTAGTGGTTACAGTGGTTATTACACGGTGCTACATCTCATGACAAAAACAGCAATTTTTCTACTTGAGCAAATCCGGGGGTGTTTTGCCCATTATGGCCACTTTTGCCCCAAATATAGTCTCCTTTATGGACACTCTTTCTCTACATATGGGGATATTTTTTCCCTTTAAGTCCAGTTTTTTACCTCATAGTGGGATCGCTTTCACCTTTTTTTGGCAAGTTTTCCAGCAAATCTTCTGATGTTCTTCCTCTTCCAGCCCATTTCCCCAAAGATATTGTGAGATTTTACATTTTCTGGACAGTTTGGCCCTAAATATGGGGACACTTTTGCCTTTTATGTCTGGTTTTGCAGCACTGTTCGGGAAACATTTGCCTTTTCCACCTTCTTTACCCCAAATACAACCATTCCTTTTTATGGACAATTTAGCCCTAAATATGGGGGGTTTTCACTTTTTATAGCCATTTTTACCCCAAATATTGACATTTCTTCACATTTTGGGCAAGTTTTCCTCCAGATATGGATGTTTCTTCTCCCGTCATGGCCATTTCTCCAGCAAACATGGGAATGATTTACCTCTTTTTGCTGTTTTTGCCTCAAATATGAACACATTTTCCTTTTTCTGGACATATTTCCTCTACGTATTTCCATGGTTTTGCCCTTTATGGCCAGTTTTGCAGCAAATATGGGGATGCTTTTCCTTTTAAGGCCATTTCCCCCCCCTAATGGGAAATGATTTTGCCCTTTATAGCCATTTTTGCCCATTTCTGCCTCAAAAACCTATATGAAGCCATACGAATGCTGGAGAATTTATGAGCCATTTTACCCATTTTTGGCCCATTTCAGCACCACCGATGACCTAAGCAGTGCCACAGGAGGAGGTCTGAGACAAAACCCATCATTTTTGGCTCTGCTGGGGGATTTTGTCCCCCCCTGAATCACTGTGGGTTGTAGTTGTTATGCTTGTGGTTATGGTTATCACCGTGCTACATCCCATGACAAAAAACCATGCTCAGCATTCTGGGGACATTTCACCCTTTACGGCCATTTTTTTTCTCCCAGTATTCCCATTTCCCTACCTTTTATGCCTCCAAATACTAGCTTTTTACCCAATTTGGCATGTTTTCAACCAAACACAATTCTTTGCCCCAAATATGACAATTCTTTGCCCCAAATATGACAAAATTTTCCACGTTGTGGCCATTTCCCCCCCAAAATGGGGATATTTCCCACTTCATCCCTATTTTTTGCCCCAAATATGGACATTTCTCTGCCACTGTGACTCAAATATGGGGATGTTTAACCCTTTATGGCCATTTTTGCCCCAAATACTGGCATTCCTTAACATTTTGAGGCCAGCTATTCCTGAAATATGTGGCTCTTACACCCTTAAAGTCCATTTTTTCCCCCAATATGCTGTTGATTTGCCTTTTATTACACTTTCTTCCCCAAATATGAGCATTTTTTTGCCCTTTGCATCCAGTTTTACCCCAAATATGTTGATTATTTTGCCTTTCGTCGCCGTTCTTTACTTTTTTTCAACCACTTATTGCCCATTTCTACCCCAAGAAGGAAAATCCTAAATTTATCCCCGCAGAAAACACCCAAGAAGACAAAAACCCCACATTTCTAACCCCGAGGGGCCCGAATCGAGGCAAAAACTCCCCGAATTGGTGAAAATATCTATTTTTGGCCACAGAAATAGATATTTTTGTGGTGGGAGGGGTTTTTGAGCGGCGGTCCGATGCCTTCGCCCCGCTGTGGTACTGCTGGTAGCATTGATCTGTGGGGCCACGGGACCGAGGTCACCGTCTCCTCCGGTAAGTCCTCCTGCCAAACATCTCGCCACGGCGAATTTGGGTCAATTTTCTCAAATTTCGGGCCGGGCGGGGGTCCGGGGGGCGGGCGGCCCCCGCCTTGGGGGGCCGAAAATGGGGCGAAATGGCCGTCGATGGGTCGAAATGCCCGGTTTGGGGTCGATCTGGGGGGGAATTTTGGTCTGGAGGGGGTTTTTGGTCAATTTGGGGGTGAAAATGTTGATTTTGGGGTCGATTTTGACGGGGGAAAATTTGGTCAATGGGAGTTTGATGGCAGGACTGGGTGAAAATGTCGATTTTCGGGTCTTTTGGGGGGAGAAATTCTTGTGGCGGTGACTTGATGGCAGGGTCATGTCAAAAATATGATTTTTAGGGTCTTTTAGGGGGAAAAAATTAACCGGAGGCAGTCTGATGTCAGGATTGGGTCAAAAAGTCGATTTTCAGGTCTTTTTTTGGGGGGAAAAATCATGTGGAGATGACTTGATGGCAGGGTCATGTCAAAAAATTGATTTTAGGGTCTTTTTAGGGGGAAAAAATTAACCGGAGGCAGTCTGATGTCAGGATTGGGTCAAAAAGTCGATTTTCAGGTCTCTTAGAAAAAAATCAGGCGGAGGAGATTTGTCGGCAGGATTAGGTCAAAAAGCCTTTGTCAGCCCTAAAATTTCTATTTTTAGAAAATGGGGGGAGGGGAAAATAGGAGGTGTGAGGGCAAAAGGGACCCGGGGGAAGGTTTTGGGGCTTAACTTGGCGTTTTTGTTGAGTTTAGTTTAATAGAGGTTTTGTGTAGAGTGGAAATGTCGATTTTTTTTCTCTCCCCGATTTATATATTTTATATATATGTATAATATATATATTATATATAATATATATATATTTATATATATATATAGAAATTATATATATTTTTATAAATATATATTTCTTTCTGGGGGAGAAATTGCTTTGTTTGGGCAAGATGGGGAGAAAAAAAAAAAGGACTTTTCAGGCAAAATTATGTCAGAAAATATATTTGGCAGATAAGACTGAAGAGGGGAAGCCAGAGGACTTTGAATTTTGCAGTTTTTCAGTTTTTTTTTTTAGGGTTTGGCAGTTGGGTCGTCTCTAGGGACTTAATTTTCTCGGTGATTTAGTCCCAAAGTTTGAGTTTCTAAGAAAAAAAAAAATAGAGATTTCTGTTTAATGGGACAATCTGATTATCGAGTCTTGGGGTCGAGCCCTAATAGAGGCTTTTTGAGAGCGTTTTGGGCAAAAGGACAGAAAAGTCCCGTTTTTTAATGAAAACAGACAGCGAGGTTAATTAGTTGAAAAATTATTGTGACTTGACCCAAAATAGTGGGTGAAGATTGAGGCTGAAGGACAAAATTTCAGGTAATATCTCCCTTTTTCTTTGGGCTCTTTTTTGGGGTGGTTTGAGTTCAATTTGCCAGTCCAATTTCCCTAAGTCTAGGTCCCCGCAAATCCTCTGGATTTTGTGGCTTTTTTTTTCATGGATTTTCTCTGAAATTAGGCATTTTGGGGGCTCTTGGGCAAATTTCAGGGGGTCTTGGTGGCTAGAAATATCTTAATTTTATTGATAATCGCTTTTGAGGCAGTTTTAGGGGTTTTTAGACTTGTTAAAATTTCACCAAGGTTGAAATCTAATCCCTTTTTTACCCCAAAAAAATGTTTAACAGGACATTTTTGGGGCTGTTTTAGAGGAGTTTGACTTGTTTCGGACAAAGATCCCCCCCGTAGTAGTGTATCATAATCCTCATTTTTAATTAATTAATTAATAAGGACTTTATTAATTGAGACAGAAAAACAGGAGTGGCTTGAGACTGCTATTTTTTTTTTTCTTCCCCTCCAAATTTGGCTATTTAGTGGTAAATTTTGATCCTATTAAATTTTAAATGAGGCTTAAGCCTGCGTTTTTCACCCGTTATTGTCAATTTTTGGCACGTTTTTGCCTTTATCCACCAATAACTCCACAAAAACCTCCCCGTAAGTCTCATTTTTAATTTAATATCCAAAATTAGGGTTTCTGGCATGGCAATTTCTAATGGTTTTTACGCAGCGGGCAGGCTTGGAATGAGGCATTTTGTGCTTAAATAGTGATTTTATTATTATTATTATTTTTATGGCAAAATAGTGATTTTTGGAGAGTTTCTCAGTAGAGTCTTAGTCATTCTTTATGAGGGAGGAAAAAATGGTTGAAAAGAGTCAGGAATTGGGGTTTTTAAGAGCGGAGAGGCACATTTTAGAGGGGGAACCCATTTTCTTGCATTTCTTAATTAAGTCGTAAAAGGATAATTAGATATTTTACCCCTCCGGCTGCAGATACGGCAATTTTAGCTAAATTCACGTAATAATCTGCTTTCCCCCCAAAAAAAGCAAACATCCAATTATAGCAGAATAAAAGGGGCGATAGTTTGTGATATTTAAGGTTTTTAGGTCAAAAAAGGAGGGATTTGAGGTCGCAGGTTCAGTTTGTGGCTTAAAATTATTATAAAGTGGTAATCATAATAATATTAATATAATATATAATATATTATTATATATAATAATATAATATATAATATGTTATTCTATAATAATATAACAAATATATATAATATATTATATATTATAGATATTATATATGTGTTATATACAGTGTATAAGAATTATATATAATGATATTATTATAATTCTTATCATTTAAAATAATTTTCATTTATTTTAACCTAAAATCAACCCCAAGAGCTTAATGATTTGCTTGGAGTTGGTGATAAAATATTATTAAAAAGTTGGCTTTTTTTTTTTTTTTTCACCACATATTTCCAACACTACGGCCCAAAGCTTTAAAAATATAAAGAAATTAAATTAAAAGTCACTTTTTTTTTTCTTCTTTTCCACCTAAAATGGCTGATTTCAGCCCAGCTTTGTGGCCGGAAGTGACAGCTGCGCTTGTTTTTCAGCTGGCTTTATTTTGAGGTTAGAATTGCCTGAAATAGCTCAGTTCTGGTTTCGAAAACAGCAAAAAAAGGGGAAGCGGGGGGTTTTCACCATTTTTGCATGTTAAATATATGAAAAAAAAAAAAAAAAAAGGAAAAGAAAGAAAAACAAAGAGAAGGCAAATCCTGTCTGAAAAACAGCACCTGTTTTTTGGGGAAAAATAACCCGCTTCGCAGGTGGCTGGGGTAAACAGCAGCTTTGGGCTAAAACCAGCGGGTTTCGGGCAAATTCATTTGATTCAGGCCGGGTTTCATTTCCCTGAAAACTGAGGGATTTGGCTCGAAAAAAAAATCGATAATTTCTATGCCGAGCTTCGTGCTCTACCTAGATTTAATTAGTATGAAATTCATTAGATTTATTAGAATTATTAGATTTAATCAGTATTAATTAGTATTAAATATATAGATAGAATTATTAGATTTAATATAAATATCAAGTAAAACAAGCGTATAATAGAAATTATAGCTAATAAATGTAATTAATACATCCAATATATAAGTCAGGCTTCTAATATATAAATCTATGAGATATATCTGTAATATTTAATATATTATATATCTAATATATACTATATGTATTATATTATATATTATATATTATATATATTATATTATATATATTATATTTTATATCTTATATATATCTTATATATTATATATTTATATAATATATATCTTATATAATTTATATTCTATATATTCTAAATATTCGACATATTCTATATTAAAAATTATATATATTATATATATAATATATATTTCATATATTACATATATTACATATATTAGATAAATCGGCTACGTTTAACATCTAAAAAATAAAAATATCAGATACATTTATTACATGTATTATATCTAATATCTATCGTATATATTAGATATATTTTTAGATATATATTAGATATATTTTTCGTCTAGGTACAAAATACACATTTTGGGTTGAGGAATTGAACTTAAAATATAAATTTCATGTGCGTAGTTCGTACATCGAACATATGAGATAGATATTAAATGTATATAACGTATATAATATATAATAGCTATGGATGATATATAACAGATATATGTAAAGGATATTGATATATCAATTAAATTAATTGAATATATCTTAAATATATATTATATAATTATTATATATTCAATATATCCATTATATATATGATATAAAATAATATTATCCATTATATATACTAATTTAATATATATAATTTAATATATAATGATTATATAATATAAATATTTAAGATATGTTCAATTAATTTAATTTAATTTAATTGATATATCAATTAAATTAAAGTAACAGCTATATTTAATATATAATAGCTATATATATTATATATATTGGATATAATTAACGGACACACCTAATGCATGTAATATATCTAATATCTAATACGTATGGCATATATTATAGCGGATATATAACTATTATTGTAATTAATATTTAATTAATATGTTATACATACAGGATATTGGATATATAACAGATATATCGAATGTATTATATTATACAATATATATTATATATATATCATCTATAATATATGTAATAATATATATTATATATGATATATATAATATAATATAAAAATATATAAAATATAATATGTAATTTATATTATGTATTATATATTATATATTATATGTTATATATTATATAATATATAATATATAATATATGTAATATATATCTAATATATCGAATATATTTAATATACTCTATATTTTATAGACCTACTATAGGCTATTTAATTATATATATCTCGACAGATAATTAAATCAAACTAATTAGCTGAAGGGAACCCATAATAGAGACATTTTAATTACGCTAATTAATTAATCGGCAGTAAATATTTCGATATTTTAAAATATTTCGATATTAACGAGGTGTTGATCTCTAAAAAAAATTAATCGTGCCCATTAAATTTATCGAACGCTAATTAATTACCTCTATATTAAGAGAGAGCTCTGCCAGAACTTAGACTTTCTTGATCGGGAACCTACAGGACCCGATTTGACCAAATTCAGCCGTTTTTAGCTCAAACCGAGAGACATTAAAACAGAAAATTGAGGGAACAGAAAAGGGCGAAAATTAAAGAAAACCACCCAAGCTGCCCCCAAAAACGCAAGATTTGGGTCCAGAAAGGTGAAAAAGTGCAAGTTTTTTGTTTTTTAAAAAGTTCAACCTTTCCGAAGGGATTAATTAGCGCTAATTAGCTTCATTAATTTTTCGTTAATTTTTAACTCACTCCTCAAATCACATTAGTTCAGGCTTTTGCCTGAATTCGGGCTTTTTAAGAGAAATTAGCGCTTCGGGCTTAATGAGGAATGAGGACGGACTTAATGAGCCGGGTTAATTAGGGGCTGCTGGGGACTAATTGCACAAATTGATTGTTTTAATTGGATGAGGTTAAATGCACTGGTTGCTGGGACTGGCCCAGTATGGACCAGTATGGGGGCTCTGGTACTGGTGGTATCGAACTGGATGTACTGGGGCTACAGGGTGCTGGTACTGGACCAGTAAGAACCAGTACAGGGGTCCCGGCAGCTGTACTGGTGGTACTGGGACCAGTACGGGAGCTCCGGCACCAGTA